>NW_028140819.1:0-12320 GCF_965202585.1 Thalia democratica | reverse complement strand
TAAAATTGATATTTAAGTGATATAAGTTTGAATTAAAAATAAGAAACTAAAACACATTTAAAAAATAAATAAGTAAACTAAAATAACAATTTTCAACCAATGCTTATGAGTAGTTAAAAATAAAACAGTTTTATAAAAAAGTGTCAGCAGAGGGGTTCGAACCCTCGCCCACTTGGTGGGACCCAGTAGCCAATCTTAGCTTTTCTGGTGCTTTAGACCGCTCGGCCATGCTGACTTATTGGTACAGGAAAATATAGCATATATGAAAGGACACAGTGTTTTCAATCTGGTACAGCTTACAACTATATCTAGATTTAAGAGTAGCTTTATTCCTATTAAGTGAATTATTAGTTTGTTTGTAGTTTTTAGAAATATTTGGTCTAAAATGTGTGATATAAAGTTGTTTTTGTACTATTGTATATGCTGCTAGTTTCTATTGAAACATGACGTCACAAGGAAAATTTAACAAAAACAGCAAACAAAATACGTACAAATGAAAGCTTAATTATTTCATTAACATTATCAAAGCAAAAAAAAGTAATTAAAATCATCAAGAAACAACCTTTAAAATACTTCACCATTGTTCATCGAGTTCAACGTGTATTTAAAAAAAAAAAGCTTTAGTACTTATAACGTACTTTGAAACAAACACTTTTTTATTTAAAAGTGAACAAATTAAACCTAGCGTTAGTAACAGCGGAGGTACGCTGTAATGTTTGTCTGAAGTTTAAAAAAAATTATACCACAATTTCATAACTTTAACAATTTTTACGGAAGACTTTACGTTTCCACTCATATCGAAAGAATGCGACTTTTTTGGTCAATCTAAATACATTGCCTGAAAGCTTAGATTCTCAGGAACATTTTAAAGTACTTTTTAGCTTCTTACGACTAGAAATGACAAAGTTATTGCATCTAGAAGTTTATAATTGTGTCAAAGTTTTGTTGTTAATTTTAGAAAAAATTCAGCATGAATAATCACAAAAAGTTGCTCATTAACGACAAAAAAACAAAGTTATAAAGATTTCATTTAATTTTCAATTTAATAATTATAACCATTTTAATTCGAGTGAGTTACAATTTTTAAAAATAATTTTTATGTACTAAATAGGCAATAATAAAAGTATATATGATGATAAAAGTTAAAAATTGTTTGTACTTCTTGTTAATGCGGGGAAAATACCTAAAATTGATATTTTAGTGATATAAGTTTGAATTAATAATAAGAAACTAAAACACATTTAAAAAATGAATAAGTGAACTAAAATAACAATTTTCAACCCATGCTTATAAGTAGTTAAAAATAAAACAGTTTTATAAAAAAGTGTCAGCAGAGGGGTTCGAACCCTCGCCCACTTGGTGGGACCCAGTAGCCAATCTTAGCTTTTCTGGTGCCTTAGACCGCGCGGCCATGCTGACTTATTGGTACAGAAAAATATAGCATATATGTAAGGACACAGTTTTTTCAATCTGGCACAGCTTACAACTATATCTAGATTTAAGAGTAGCTTTATTCCTATTAAGTGAATTATTAGTTTGTTTGTAGTTTTTAGAAATATTTGGTCTAAAATGTGTGATATAAAGTTGTTTTTGTACTATTGTATATGCTGCTAGTTTCTATTAAAACATGACGTCACAAGGAAAATTTAACAAAAACAGCAAACAAAATACGTACAAATGAAAGTTTAATTATTTCATTAACATTATCAAAGCAAAAAAAAGTAATTAAAATCATCAAGAAACAACCTTTAAAATATTTCATCATTGTTCATCGAGTTCAACGTGTATTTAAAAAAAAAAAGCTTTAGTACTTATAACGTACTTTGAAACAAACACTTTTTTATTTAAAAGTGAACAAATTAAACCTAGCGTTAGTAACAGCGGAGGTACGCTGTAAAGTTTGTCTGAAGTTTAAAAAAAATTATACCACAATTTCATAACTTTAACAATTTTTACGGAAGACTTTACGTTTCCACTCATATCGAAAGAATGCGACTTTTTTGGTCAATCTAAATACATTGCCTGAAAGCTTAGATTCTCAGGAACATTTTAAAGTACTTTTTAGCTTCTTACGACTAGAAATGACAAAGTTATTGCATCTAGAAGTTTATAATTGTGTCAAAGTTTTGTTGTTAATTTTAGAAAAAATTCAGCATGAATAATCACAAAAAGTTGCTCATTAACGACAAAAAAACAAAGTTATAAAGATTTCATTTAATTTTCAATTTAATAATTATAACCATTTTAATTCGAGTGAGTTACAATTTTTAAAAATAATTTTTATGTACTAAATAGGCAATAATAAAAGTATATATGATGATAAAAGTTAAAAATTGTTTGTACTTCTTGTTAATGCGGGGAAAAAACCTAAAATTGATATTTTAGTGATATAAGTTTGAATTAATAATAAGAAACTAAAACACATTTAAAAAATGAATAAGTGAACTAAAATAACAATTTTCAACCCATGCTTATAAGTAGTTAAAAATAAAACAGTTTTATAAAAAAGTGTCAGCAGAGGGGTTCGAACCCTCGCCCACTTGGTTGGACCCAGTAGCCAATCTTAGCTTTTCTGGTGCCTTAGACCGCGCGGTCATGCTGACTTATTGGTACAGAAAAATATAGCATATATGTAAGGACACAGTTTTTTCAATCTGGCACAGCTTACAACTATATCTAGATTTAAGAGAAGCTTAATCCTATTAAGTGAATTATTAATTTGTTTGTAGTTTTTAGAAATAGTTGGTTTAAAATGTGTGATATAAAGTTGTTTTTGTACTATTGTATATGCTGCTAGTTTCTATTGAAACATGACGTCACAAGGAAAATTTAACAAAAACAGCAAACAAAATACGTACAAATGAAAGTTTAATTATTTCATTAACATTATCAAAGCAAAAAAAAGTAAGTAAAATCATCAAGAAGCAACCTTTAAAATATTTCATCATTGTTCATCGAGTTCAACGTGTATTTAAAAAAAAAGCTTTAGTACTTATAACGTACTTTGAAACAAACACTTTTTTATTTAAAAGTGAACAAATTAAACATAGCGTTAGTAGCAGCGAGGGTACGCTGTAAAGTTTTTCTGAAGTTTAAAAAAAATTATACCACAATTTCATAACTTTAACAATTTTCACGGAAGACTTTACGTTTCCATTCATATCAAAAAAATGCGACTTTTTTTGGTCAATCTAAAGACATTGCCTGAAAGCTAAGATTCTCAGGAACATTTTAAAGTACTTTTTAGCTTTCTTACGACTAGAAATGACAAAGTTATTGCATCTAGAAGTTTATAATTGTGTCAAAGTTTTGTTGTTAATTTTAAAAAAAAATCCAGCATGAATAATCACAAAAAGTTGCTCATTAACGACAAAAAAACAAAGTTATAAAGATTTCATTTAATTTTAAATTTAATAATCATAACCATTTTACTTCGAGTGAGTTACAATTTTTAAAAATAATTTTTATGTACTAAATCGGCAATAATAAAAGTATATATGATAATAAACGTTAAAAGTTGTTTGTACTTCTTGTTAATGCGGGGAAAATACATAAAATTGATATTTAAGTGATACAAGTTTGAATTAAGAATAACAAACTAAAACACATTTAAAAAATAAATAAGTTAACTAAAATAAAAATTTTTAACCCATGCTTATAAGTAGTTAAAAATAAAACAGTTTCATAAAAAAGCGTCAGCAGAGGGGTTCGAACCCTCGCCCACTTGGTGGGACCCAGTAGCCAATCTTAGCTTTTCTGGTGCCTTAGACCGCGCGGCCATGCTGACTTATTGGTACAGAAAAATAGAAAAATATAGCATATATGTAAGGACACAGTTTTTTCAATCTGGCACAGCTTACAACTATATCTAGATTTAAGAGTAGCTTTATTCCTATTAAGTGAATTATTAGTTTGTTTGTAGTTTTTAGAAATATTTGGTCTAAAATGTGTGATATAAAGTTGTTTTTGTACTATTGTATATGCTGCTAGTTTCTATTAAAACATGACGTCACAAGGAAAATTTAACAAAAACAGCAAACAAAATACGTACAAATGAAAGTTTAATTATTTCATTAACATTATCAAAGCAAAAAAAAGTAATTAAAATCATCAAGAAACAACCTTTAAAATATTTCATCATTGTTCATCGAGTTCAACGTGTATTTAAAAAAAAAAAGCTTTAGTACTTATAACGTACTTTGAAACAAACACTTTTTTATTTAAAAGTGAACAAATTAAACCTAGCGTTAGTAACAGCGGAGGGTACGCTGTAAAGTTTGTCTGAAGTTTAAAAAAAATTATACCACAATTTCATAACTTTAACAATTTTTACGGAAGACTTTACGTTTCCACTCATATCGAAAGAATGCGACTTTTTTTGGTCAATCTAAATACATTGCCTGAAAGCTTAGATTCTCAGGAACATTTTAAAGTACTTTTTAGCTTCTTACGACTAGAAATGACAAAGTTATTGCATCTAGAAGTTTATAATTGTGTCAAAGTTTTGTTGTTAATTTTAGAAAAAATTCAGCATGAATAATCACAAAAAGTTGCTCATTAACGACAAAAAAACAAAGTTATAAAGATTTCATTTAATTTTCAATTTAATAATTATAACCATTTTAATTCGAGTGAGTTACAATTTTTAAAAATAATTTTTATGTACTAAATAGGCAATAATAAAAGTATATATGATGATAAACGTTAAAAATTGTTTGTACTTCTTGTTAATGCGGGGAAAATACCTAAAATTGATATTTTAGTGATATAAGTTTGAATTAATAATAAGAAACTAAAACACATTTAAAAAATGAATAAGTGAACTAAAATAACAATTTTCAACCCATGCTTATAAGTAGTTAAAAATAAAACAGTTTTATAAAAAAGTGTCAGCAGAGGGGTTCGAACCCTCGCCCACTTGGTGGGACCCAGTAGCCAATCTTAGCTTTTCTGGTGCCTTAGACCGCGCGGCCATGCTGACTTATTGGTACAGAAAAATATAGCATATATGTAAGGACACAGTTTTTTCAATCTGGCACAGCTTACAACTATATCTAGATTTAAGAGAAGCTTAATCCTATTAAGTGAATTATTAATTTGTTTGTAGTTTTTAGAAATAGTTGGTTTTAAAATGTGTGATATAAAGTTGTTTTTGTACTATTGTATATGCTGCTAGTTTCTATTGAAACATGACGTCACAAGGAAAATTTAACAAAAACAGCAAACAAAATACGTACAAATGAAAGTTTAATTATTTCATTAACATTATCAAAGCAAAAAAAAGTAAGTAAAATCATCAAGAAGCAACCTTTAAAATATTTCATCATTGTTCATCGAGTTCAACGTGTATTTAAAAAAAAAGCTTTAGTACTTATAACGTACTTTGAAACAAACACTTTTTTATTTAAAAGTGAACAAATTAAACATAGCGTTAGTAGCAGCGAGGGTACGCTGTAAAGTTTTTCTGAAGTTTAAAAAAAATTATACCACAATTTCATAACTTTAACAATTTTCACGGAAGACTTTACGTTTCCATTCATTTCAAAAAAATGCGACTTTTTTTGGTCAATCTAAAGACATTGCCTGAAAGCTAAGATTCTCAGGAACATTTTAAAATACTTTTTAGCTTTCTACGACTAGAAATGACAAAGATATTGCACCTTGAAGTTTATAATTGTGTCAAAGTTTTGTTGTTAAATTTAAAAAAAAATCCAGCATGAATAATCACAAAAAGTTGCTCATTTGCAGAACGACAAAAAAAACGAAGTTATAAAGATTTCATTTAAATTTAAATTTAATAATCATAACCATTTTACTTCGAGTGAGTTACAATTTTTAAATTTAATTTTTACGTACTAAATCGGCAATAATAAAAGTATATATGATAATAAACGTTGAAAGTTGTTTGTACTTCTTGTTAATGCGGGGAAAATACATAAAATTGATATTTAAGTGATACAAGTTTGAATTAAGAATAACAAACTAAAACACATTTAAAAAATAAATAAGTTAACTAAAATAAAAATTTTTAACCCATGGTTATAAGTAGTTAAAAATAAAACAGTTTCATAAATAAGCATCAGCAGAGGGGTTCGAACCCTCGCCCACTTGGTGGGACCCAGTAGCCAATCTTAGCTTTTCTGGTGCCTTAGACCGCTCGGCCATGCTGACTTATTGGTACAGAAAAATAGAAAAATATAGCATATATGTAAGGACATAGTTTTTTCAATCTGGCACAGCTTACAACTATATCTAGATTTAAGAGAAGCTTAATCCTATTAAGTGAATTATTAATTTGTTTGTAGTTTTTAGAAATAGTTGGTCTAAAATGTGTGATATAAAGTTGTTTTTGTACTATTGCATATGCTGCTAGTTTCTATTGAAACATGACGTCACAAGTTAAATTTAACAAAAACAGCAAACAAAATATGTACAAATGAAAGTTTTATTATTTCATTAGCATTATCAAAGCAAAATAAAGTAAGTAAAATAATCAAGAAGCAACCTTTAAAATATTTCATCATTGTTCATCGAGTTCAACGTGTATTTAAAAAAAAAACTTATAACGTACTTTGAAACAAACACTTTTATATTTAAAAGTGAACAAATTAAACCTAGCGTTAGTAACGGCGGAGGTACGCTGTAAAGTTTATCTGAAGTTTAAAAAAAATTATACCACAACTTCATAACTTTAACAATTTTAACGGAAGACTTTACGTTTCCACTCATATCAAAAGAATGCGACTTTTTTTTGGTCAATCTAAAGACATTGCCTGAAAGCTGAGATTCTCAGGAACATTTTAAAATACTTTTTAGCTTCTTACGACTAGAAATGACAAAGTTATTGCATCTAGAAGTTTATAATTGTGTCAAAGTTTTGTTGTTAATTTTAGAAAAAATCCAGCATGAATAATCACAAAAAGTTGCTCATTAACGACAAAAAAACAAAGTTATAAAGATTTCATTTAATTTTAAATTTAATAATCATAACCATTTTACTTCGAGTGAGTTACAAGTTTTAAAAATATTTTTTATGTACTAAATCGGCAATAATAAAATTATATATGATAATAAACGTTAAAAGTTGTTTGTATTTCTTGTTAATGCGGGGAAAATACATAAAATTGATATTTAAGTGATACAAGTTTGAATTAAGAATAACAAACTAAAACACATTTAAAAAATAAATAAGTAAACTAAAATAAAAATTTTTAACCCATGCTTATAAGTAGTTAAAAATAAAACAGTTTCATAAAAAAGCGTCAGCAGAGGGGTTCGAACCCTCGCCCACTTGGTGGGACCCAGTAGCCAATCTTAGCTTTTCTGGTGCCTTAGACCGCGCGGCCATGCTGACTTATTGGTACAGAAAAATATAGCATATATGTAAGGATACAGTTTTTTCAATCTGGCACAGCTTACAACTATATCTAGATTTAAGAGAAGCTTAATCCTATTAAGTGAATTATTAATTTGTTTGTAGTTTTTAGAAATAGTTGGTTTTAAAATGTGTGATATAAAGTTGTTTTTGTACTATTGTATATGCTGCTAGTTTCTATTGAAACATGACGTTACAAGGAAAATTTAACAAAAACAGCAAACAAAATACGTACAAATGAAAGTTTAATTATTTCATTAACATTATCAAAGCAAAAAAAAGTAAGTAAAATCATCAAGAAGCAACCTTTAAAATATTTCATCATTGTTCATCGAGTTCAACGTGTATTTAAAAAAAAAGCTTTAGTACTTATAACGTACTTTGAAACAAACACTTTTTTATTTAAAAGTGAACAAATTAAACCTAGCGTTAGTAGCAGCGAGGGTACGCTGTAAAGTTTTTCTGAAGTTTAAAAAAAATTATACCACAATTTCATAACTTTAACAATTTTCACGGAAGACTTTACGTTTCCATTCATTTCAAAAAAATGCGACTTTTTTTGGTCAATCTAAAGACATTGCCTGAAAGCTAAGATTCTCAGGAACATTTTAAAATACTTTTTAGCTTTCTACGACTAGAAATGACAAAGATATTGCACCTTGAAGTTTATAATTGTGTCAAAGTTTTGTTGTTAAATTTTAAAAAAAATCCAGCATGAATAATCACAAAAAGTTGCTCATTTGCAGAACGACAAAAAAAACGAAGTTATAAAGATTTCATTTAATTTTAAATTTAATAATCATAACCATTTTACTTCGAGTGAGTTACAATTTTTAAAATTAATTTTTACGTACTAAATCGGCAATAATAAAAGTATATATGATAATAAACGTTGAAAGTTGTTTGTACTTCTTGTTAATGCGGGGAAAATACATAAAATTGATATTTAAGTGATACAAGTTTGAATTAAGAATAACAAACTAAAACACATTTAAAAAATAAATAAGTTAACTAAAATAAAAATTTTTAACCCATGGTTATAAGTAGTTAAAAATAAAACAGTTTCATAAATAAGCATCAGCAGAGGGGTTCGAACCCTCGCCCACTTGGTGGGACCCAGTACCAATCTTAGCTTTTCTGGTGCCTTAGACCGCTCGGCCATGCTGACTTATTGGTACAGAAAAATATAGCATATATGTAAGGACACAGTTTTTTCAATCTGGCACAGCTTACAACTATATCTAGATTTAAGAGAAGCTTAATCCTATTAAGTGAATTATTAATTTGTTTGTAGTTTTTAGAAATAGTTGGTCTAAAATGTGTGATATAAAGTTGTTTTTGTACTATTGTATATGCTGCTAGTTTCTATTGAAACATGACGTCACAAGTTAAATTTAACAAAAACAGCAAACAAAATACGTACAAATGAAAGTTTTATTATTTCATTAGCATTATCAAAGCAAAAAAAAGTAAGTAAAATAATCAAGAAGCAACCTTTAAAATATTTCATCATTGTTCATCCAGTTCAACGTGTATTTAAAAAAAAAAAACTTATAACGTACTTTGAAACAAACACTTTTATATTTAAAAGTGAACAAATTAAACCTAGCGTTAGTAACGGCGGGGGTACGCTGTAAAGTTTGTCTGAAGTTT
This sequence comes from Thalia democratica, assembly GCF_965202585.1. Taxonomy (NCBI): domain Eukaryota; kingdom Metazoa; phylum Chordata; class Thaliacea; order Salpida; family Salpidae; genus Thalia; species Thalia democratica. The sequence goes on along the minus strand of NW_028140819.1, from coordinate 3,292 downwards.
AAAAAAAATTATACCATAATTTCATAACTTTAACAATTTTAACGGAAGACTTTACGTTTCCACTCATATCAAAAGAATGCAACTTTTTTTGGTCAATCTAAAGACATTGCCTGAAAGCTGAGATTCTCAGGAACATTTTAAAATACTTTTTAGCTTCTTACGACTAGAAATGACAAAGTTATTGCATCTAGAATTTATAATTGTGTCAAAGTTTTGTTGTTAATTTTAGAAAAAATCCAGCATGAATAATCACAAAAAGTTGCTCATTAACGACAAAAAAACAAAGTTATAAAGATTTCATTTAATTTTAAATTTAATAATCATAACCATTTTACTTCGAGTGAGTTACAATTTTTAAAAATATTTTTTATGTACTAAATCGGCAATAATAAAATTATATATGATAATAAACGTTAAAAGTTGTTTGTATTTCTTGTTAATGCGGGGAAAATACATAAAATTGATATTTAAGTGATACAAGTTTGAATTAAGAATAACAAACTAAAACACATTTAAAAATTAATAAGTAAACTAAAATAAAAATTTTTAACCCATGCTTATAAGTAGTTAAAAATAAAACAGTTTCATAAAAAAGCGTCAGCAGAGGGGTTCGAACCCTCGCCCACTTGGTGGGACCCAGTAGCCAATCTTAGCTTTTCTGGTGCCTTAGACCGCTCGGCCATGCTGACTTATTGGTACAGAAAAATATAGCATATATGTAAGGATACAGTTTTTTCAATCTGGCACAGCTTACAACTATATCTAGATTTAAGAGAAGCTTAATCCTATTAAGTGAATTATTAATTTGTTTGTAGTTTTTAGAAATAGTTGGTTTTAAAATGTGTGATATAAAGTTGTTTTTGTACTATTGTATATGCTGCTAGTTTCTATTGAAACATGACGTTACAAGGAAAATTTAACAAAAACAGCAAACAAAATACGTACAAATGAAAGTTTAATTATTTCATTAACATTATCAAAGCAAAAAAAAAGTAAGTTAAATAATCAAGAAGCAACCTTTAAAATATTTCATCATTGTTCATCGAGTTCAACGTGTATTTAAAAAAAAAACTTATAACGTACTTTGAAACAAACACTTTTATTTTTAAAAGTGAACAAATTAAACCTAGCGTTAGTAACGGCGGGGGTACGCTGTAAAGTTTGTCTGAAGTTTAAAAAAAATTATACCACAATTTTCATAACTTTAACAATTTCCACGGAAGACTTTACGTTTCCACTCATATCGAAAGAATGCGACTTTTTTTGGTCAATCTAAAGACATTGCCTGAAAGCTGAGATTCTCAGGAACATTTTAAAATACTTTTTAGCTTTCTACGACGAGAAATGACAAAGTTATTGCATCTAGAAGTTTATAATTGTGTCAAAGTTTTGATGTTAAATTTAGAAAAAATCCAGCATGAAGAATCAAAAAAAGTTGCTCATTTGCAGAACGACAAAAATACAAAGTTATAAAGATTTCATCTAATTTTCAATTTAATATTCATAACCATTTTACTTCGAGTGGGTTACAATTTTTAAAAATAAATTTTATGTACTAAATCGGCAATAATAAAAATATATGTATGATAATAAAAGTTAAAAGTTGTATTACTTCTTGTTAATGCGGGGATAATGCATAAAATGGATATTTAAGTGATATAAGTTTGAATTAAAAATAAGAAATTAACACACATTTAAAAAATAAATAAGTAAACTAAAATAACAATTTTCAACCAATGCTTATGAGTAGTTAAAAATAAAACAGTTTTATAAAAAAGTGTCAGCAGAGGGGTTCGAACCCTCGCCCACTTGGTGGGACCCAGTAGCCAATCTTAGCTTTTCTGGTGCTTTAGACCGCTCGGCCATGCTGACTTATTGGTACAGGAAAATATAGCATATATGAAAGGACACAGTGTTTTCAATCTGGTACAGCTTACAACTATATCTAGATTTAAGAGTAGCTTTATTCCTATTAAGTGAATTATTAGTTTGTTTGTAGTTTTTAGAAATATTTGGTCTAAAATGTGTGATATAAAGTTGTTTTTGTACTATTGTATATGCTGCTAGTTTCTATTGAAACATGACGTCACAAGGAAAATTTAACAAAAACAGCAAACAAAATACGTACAAATGAAAGCTTAATTATTTCATTAACATTATCAAAGCAAAAAAAAGTAATTAAAATCATCAAGAAACAACCTTTAAAATACTTCACCATTGTTCATCGAGTTCAACGTGTATTTAAAAAAAAAAAAGCTTTAGTACTTATAACGTACTTTGAAACAAACACTTTTTTATTTAAAAGTGAACAAATTAAACCTAGCGTTAGTAACAGCGGAGGTACGCTGTAAAGTTTGTCTGAAGTTTAAAAAAAATTATACCACAATTTCATAACTTTAACAATTTTTACGGAAGACTTTACGTTTCCACTCATATCGAAAGAATGCGACTTTTTTGGTCAATCTAAATACATTGCCTGAAAGCTTAGATTCTCAGGAACATTTTAAAGTACTTTTTAGCTTCTCTACGACTAGAAATGACAAAGATATTGCACCTTGAAGTTTATAATTGTGTCAAAGTTTTGTTGTTAAATTTAAAAAAAAATCCAGCATGAATAATCACAAAAAGTTGCTCATTTGCAGAACGACAAAAAAAACGAAGTTATAAAGATTTCATTTAATTTTAAGTTTAATAATTATAAACATTTTACTTCGAGTGAGTTACAATTTTTAAAAATAATTTTTATGTACTAAATAGGCAATAATAAAAGTATATATGATGATAAAAGTTAAAAATTGTTTGTACTTCTTGTTAATGCGGGGAAAATACCTAAAATTGATATTTTAGTGATATAAGTTTGAATTAAGAATAAGAAACTAAAACACATTTAAAAAATGAATAAGTAAACTAAAATAACAATTTTCAACCCATGCTTATAAGTAGTTAAAAATAAAACAGTTTTATAAAAAAGTGTCTGCAGAGGGGTTCGAACCCTCGCCCACTTGGTGGGACCCAGTAGCCAATCTTAGCTTTTCTGGTGCCTTAGACCGCTCGGCCATGCTGACTTATTGGTACAGAAAAATAGAAAAATATAGCATATATATAAGGACACAGTTTTTTCAATCTGGCACAGCTTACAACTATATCTAGATTTAAGAGTAGCTTTATTCCTATTAAGTGAATTATTAGTTTGTATGTAGTTTTTAGAAATATTTGGTCTAAAATGTGTGATATAAAGTTGTTTTTGTACTATTGTATATGCTGCTAGTTTCTATTAAAACATGACGTCACA
>NW_028140818.1:0-12381 GCF_965202585.1 Thalia democratica | reverse complement strand
TGATGATGATGAACAGTAGCCACGATGAACTGCTCGTATTGAAAGTAATTTGTTATATTGTTTCGTAAGCGGTTGTATAGCTATAACTTATAAATTGTATATTTAATTGGTAGCTTATTGTTTTTAAACATTATCTAAGTCAGTTGTTCTTAACCTTTTTTACATGTTTTACCCCTTTTTGGAAGGTTATTACCAAATTTGCCCCTTTTTTGAAAGTAATTACAAAGTTTACCCCCTATATACAAAATAGTGTTTAATTTTGATGAAAAGTAGATTTTTTGAACTTTAAGCTTATTAAATATAAAAAGTCGTTAAATTTAAAGAGTTTATTTAACTTTAAAAAATTACAGTTGAGTACTAACTTTTAATTGAAAAAGGAATTTAGTAAACATTAGCTTTCATAAATTGTATTAAGAAAAGTTTACTCCCTAAAACAAGGGAATTTACCCCCAGGGGTAAATTTACCCCAGGTTAAGAATCGCTAAGCTAAGTAAAACTAAACCGATGAAACTAGTTTCTTTTTTAATTTTTGTTATTGGAACTAAGGCAAAACTTTCAAGTTTCATATTAGGTTTTTGTTGGTGTTTTACTACCTAAAAAAGCTGTCAAAAAATATTAGTTATGATCATTATTTTCAACAACCGAGGGTTTATATATTTCTATGATTTGTCATAATATTTTGCAGGTGCCATCGCCATCAGACATATTCGAGCATGTTCACAACTTCATATACACAGAACAAATATCAGATAATATCAAGCAGAATGTTGTCATATTGCTTGAAGTGCTCGCGTGTGCTGATTCGTTGTTATTTGAAGGCTGTAAGCAAGCTGTTGAATCTCTTGTTAGTTGAAATTGATTTTTAAGTTTAATTTTTAAGTGGTTTAAGTTTTGCATAGTTTGAACACAATTACCAAAAGATTAAGTTGACACTGTACAGTCACCTCTCGTGCATTCGTTTTGTTACGCATTTTGGAATTCTTTAAAAATTCAAAAAAAAAATATTAACAGTATTATAAATTTATGAGTTAACAACATATTTAATATATATTTTTGAATTTTTTTAAAACTTGTTCTAAATTTAAAAATTTTTTTCAGAGTTTTTCAAATCCAGGTTTTACCAATTTGCTACCTCTCATTTAGTTACGCGTTTTTGCCGTTGACGCAATGTGCGTAGACTCGCGAGAGGTAAATGTATGTAAAATAAGTTTCTAAAATACTTTCATGTCACTTCTCAGTATGTTTAGTTTAATTATGATAAACTTAAATCATTTCTACTTTAACATTTTAAACACAGCAGCATTGTTTATTTCCAAACTCTTGTAATTTTGTTTCATGTTTGACCTGATTATGTATTAAAACTACAGGTGGTGCACCTGCTGACAGTGAAGAATGTGGTCGAAGTCAGCGAGATATCACTGACTTTCAACGCGCCTCAGCTGTACAGTTCCTGCGTTGAGTTCGCCACGCAAAATCTGCCCTGGTTGATGCACACCGGCAACTTCCTGTACGCGGAAGAACAGTTTCTCTCCGACATGGAAGATTGTTACAGGTGAGTTATTTGAGAAATAACTTGAACGATTTGATTTTTAATTTAAAACTAAAAGTAAAGTTAAAAAAAACAATTAGTGCAAAATAACTTAATTTTGTTCATTTTTCATCCACCAGGAGTCGCATCAGCACGGTTTACATGCGAGGGGCGCCACCAAGCGACAGAGGTCCGACGATCGACGACATTCCTGCGGAATATTTCGACTTGGAAGATGCGAATTGCGTTTCTCAATTCGCACCCGGGTCGCCCGAAACTGGCGCTCATGGCGAGAAGAGGAGACGGAAGCGGAAGAAGAGCAAAAGCTCGCACGGATACCTCATCTCGGACATACTGCTGAAGAGCGACGAAGATAGTAACGACGTCATAAAGAAGATGATGTCGAGGTCCTATCAGAAGAGGGGAGGCGGCGGAGATGCCGAGTCGAGAAGATACAGGTCTGATCTGCTTGATCACAGGAAGCGCAACGAGGGAATCCCGGAGCTGAGAAGGATGATTGAGAATTCCAAAAAGGCGGCTCTCAATCTCATCAGCAAACGCAACAAGGAGCGCAAAATTTCCCAGTCCAAAAAAGAAGAGTTGAAAAATCGAACTCCCGCCAAAAAGAACGCTGAGCAGGTTCAGCGAGTTCAGTTGCAGACGCCGAAAAGTTCGGATCAGTTTTTGCGGAGCCACTTTCCCACGCTGGGAAGCCCCGAAAACGCGAAAGTGGCGTCGAAAGCTGGCAGAACGCCGGCGAGCAAGTACAAGAAGATGTCGCAGAAGCAGAAGAAGAGGATGCAGCAGGAGCAGGCTGAGTTGGAGCAGCAGGAGAAAATGTTCGGAAAATCCCCTCCTCCTAATGCGTGGGGAATTCCCAAGTTTGTAATTGTTTTATTTTTATTAAATCTTTTTAAATCAAAATTTTCAAAATTTCCTCAGTACTTTTTATCTGCAATATTATTTTTCGAAGCACAGTACCTTAGTAATAATGGTTGTTTTTTACAACTTAAGTTTGAAAACACTGTAAAGTTTAAATTTAATATAAAACTATTCAAATTTGAGTTTAGAGGTTAAACAAAAAACTATTGATTTTTGTTTCAAAGTAACTAAGTATTTCAAATGCTAAAGATTTTTATTTTTACAATCAAAAACGTTTTTTTCAAACATTTTACTAAATATATTATTTAAAATTGATTTAAACTTGTTCTGCCACTTTAAGCTTTTATGTTTTTAGAAAAGTACAATTCACCTCATTCGATCAACAAACACCAGTAAAGTCCAGCAGCAGGTAATATGATTTTATTTTTTTTAAAACTTTAATTAACTAACATTCAGTATAATTTACAGTTCTACAAAAGTTTCTATTAAAAGCAAAAGCAATGGAAGCATAAAAAGTGCGAATGGAAGCCATCAAAATATGACTTCTCCAACTGTGCTTTCTCCTAAGTTCGATATTTATTTGTTTTTTCCGTGCAAACTTGTTCAACTTATGCACAAAAATCTTTATAAAATTATGAAAATTTTATTAGTTTCAACATTCAATATTTTATATTTTAGTACAAAATTTCTATGCAGTTTTTTCAGAATCCTGTTATTTTTTACAACTTTTATCTGTTTTTGAAAAATGTTTATTAATTTATTTTGTTTTATTATCATATTTGTCATTCCATCTTTAAAAAAAAAAGTTTAAATAATTTAGTTCAAATTTTAACAGTTCATCCGGTGTTTGGAACTTCACGCCGCCCGCTGCCGTTGTGACGTCACAAGTAAGCGAAGTGACTTCATCACTGCAAAACATAATGATGACGGAGAAAGTGGAAAAGGAAGAGCAGATGAGAATGAGAAAAAAATCGCTGAACACCATACAAGTTAGTTCGATAACAAAAAAATTAGACAATTTATGAAATGAAAGAGTAGTAGCAAATATTGACTTAGTATTGACAAGTATTCCTTAGAAAAAATTGTTTAAGTCTTTTATTACCCACTATTTAATAATAAGCAATGTTTGAAACGGAGTTAGCTGTTAAGCAGGTGTACAATCAAAAATAAAATGTATGTAACAAAATATTGCTAATTTATTCTACGTCCCACAGTTGGAAGAGCAAGCGATGAACGAGATACGTCAGACTTATCTCAATGACGTCACAGTCAAACGACGAATAGGAGAGAATGGTGACGTCATGGTTTGCAGGGTACCGCGTCACAAAGCAGCTGAAATATTGCAGAAATGTAAAAAATAGTGATGATTACCAAAACAAAATTTTACAAGCGCTCAATAGAAAGAAGAAGGAAGAAATTTTTAAATAATGTTTTACTATTTAGTTAATTAATTTTTCGCCCTTTTGTTATTTATTACCCCAGATCTAAAAAATCGCCCGTTTTGGATATATAGTAAGATATATAATATGTTTAGATATTTAGTAGGCAATTTATATCTATTAGGTATCGTTATTTTTATATTTACTTATTATTATTATTACTTTGGTGATTAAATTATTTTAGGTGTATTAGTTATAGTAAAAGTTAGTAAATATTGTGTATTTTAAATTAAGTTATTTTTAGATTAAGTACATTACTTTTATTCTTTCTTATATGCAATGATCTAAAGTTTAGTGATTAATTTTTAAATTTAGGTGATACCATTGTAAATTATTAAAAAACTTTAGAAATTAGGTCAAAGTAAATATTTTTATAAAATGATTTTGTTATTTTCTAATGGTTTTGAGTACTTTCTACATGAATATTTTAAAATTAGTATATTCCATATGTTGTTTTAATATCCAAGTTCTATGTATCTCAATTTTTTTAACTTTGAGTTGTGCTATAATTTAAACAATTTTTTACTTAATTTCTAGTTTTAGTTGTAGTTTTACAGGTGGCTTATTTTTTTAGGATTTTGAAAAAAACACTGCCTCAATTAAATTACCTGATGATTTTTAAGTTTTTACATAATTTATTTTTGGAGTTCATTGTTATTTTTAAGTTATTTAAACTATTAGTTTATGTAAAAACTGATATAGATATGTTCCATATTGCACTAGTGTATATTTATAAGAAAAAAAAACTTCAACAGTGTTAGTATATTTTTTGATTTGTTACTGTTTTATAAATTGAAATACTCATATTTATATAAAGTATACTTAAACTTGCATAAAATTACAAAATATTAATAGTTAAGTATAAAACCTTTTTAATCTTTTTTAATAAAACATAGTAGTTAGATGTTTTTGATTTATTTAAATCGAAAATTGAAAGTAATTAAACTTGTTCTAGTAAATAATTCTCTAGATTAACATTTTTAAAGTAAGATCTATTATTAAATGTTATGATAGTTTTTGTCTAGTGTATAACACTTCTAACATTAAAACTACTTTATTGGTTTTGAATAAATAATAACTTTATAACTTCTTGTAATATTAAAGTATAAAATAGTATTTAAAATAAGTTTTTTAAAATTCGAAATTTAATATTTATAATCTTTTTTTTTTAGAACTTTGTTAATAAACATTTACAAAAAACAATCTACATATTTTTAGAATTTAATAAGTATTTTATTTTATATTTACTTTTAAACATGTTGGTGACCAATGACCATTCTTTTCCGTAATGTATAAAAAAAAACCTTAATATTTGAAAAAATGTGAGAAACTTGCTATACGAAGTGTCTTCTCCAAATATATAAGTATTGGTAATTTTTTACACATTTGAATACATCTTAAAATTCAATTAAAGTTTAAATATTCTATATGAAGTGGTAAAAATAATTACAAGGTTGCTACAAAACCTGGAATTTGATGATTTTGAAAAAAAAACCTGGAATTTTGTACAAAAGTAATGGAAAACCTGGTATTTGAATGAAAAATATTTTTTAACTTTTTTTATAAAATAATGAGATTAAATTTTAGCATTTTTATACTTTAAAAAGTGTATAACAAGTTTTAATAAGTAATTAATAAATCATTATTTATTTTTTTTTGAAAAATTTAACAAATTTTTTATTGCAGTTGATATTATATCTATTTATACTAGATGAGGGTATTGGAACTTGAATAATTTTGTCAATTTCTAGGAAAATTTTGCAATTTTAGTCTTACTTTCAAGGAGTTGTAATTAATTTTTACCATTTGAAGACTTTGGAAAATATGAAATTTTGTAAATCTAAACTTACCAAATCTGACTTTTTATAAAAAAATTTAAAACTTCTTGACTTTTGTCATTTTTTTAGTTTCTCCTGGCCTTGTGGCAACGTGAGTTTTACAAAAACACGGAGTAGAAAATAATATAATGAACGGATTTTATCTTAATAAAAATTTAAGTAAATGAAAATTTTCAAATACTTTTGCATCCAGTATAATCACAGCTGCTTAGAGTTCAAAATTATTGAATCCACGATTTTACTTTGCACTTTTCTTAGTATCTATTCGCTTAAATTTGGTAAGTTCAAATCACTTTACAACAGGTTTTTCCAAACCTTTTTTCAAAAAGTCCCCTTTCGAGAAACAAAAAAAAGCTATGGCCCCTTCCAACAATATTTATCCAAAAACTACCAATAAAACTGCCTGAGACATTTTTTTTTGCTCTTCATTATTAACTCCAGGATATCTGCTGTAAGTTTCAAATTATGGCATTGTGGATCTTACTTTTACGGTATGTGGCCACCTAAGTTTCCAAAACTTTTTCAATAATATCCAATATTAGTTTAAAAACTACAATTCAAAACGCCCAACGTCTTTTCGCTCTTCATCATCAACACCAAATATCTAGTGTAAGTTTAAAATTATGGTCTCATGGCCCGCCTTGACCCCTTTGCTTCTCATGGCCTCCTAAATTTCACTTGGCTAACTTGCTTTACAGTTTACATGATCAAACTGGTAGCTTCGTATCTAATTCAAAAAAACTGACTATATCATTACGAAACATAATCCTTAGTAGAAGCATAACTATGAGTAACATCTAGCTATAAAAATGTAGTGTTGAAACTACATTTTGATATGAATAAATTATGTAATGGAAAGTAATTTATTAGTTTGTAATATACGCTAAAAACTGTAAAGTATAAAATTATACTTAATAAAAAAATACTATTTAACCTGTGAAAAAAAAAAAAAAAAATTCTTTACTAAGCAGTTTTCATTTTACCGAAATTCTAGTTATTTTTAGCATATATCTCTTATTTGGTTATCTGTAAAGTATAAATAAAGATTAGTTTTATGAAAAAGTTTTTTAATTTTATGCAAATATTTTTAGTATTTAACCTAAATATTCTAGCTAACATGAGCCTTTAAGTGACTTTTAAAAATTATATTCAACACAACTCTAACCCTCAAGGCATAAAATTTCAAATAATTAAATAAAAATTTATTTTAAATAATTTCCTAATACTATTTTTGTAATAAGTACCTCGTTTGATTTTTTTTGATGTTTTCATCAAACAAAACATACGTAATTAGTTTAAAGAAATTACTGTAATCCGATGAACCTTTAAAAACTACTTAATTTACTTTTTGTTTTAAAAACCAAAATGAAGTAAAGTCTTTAAAACCTTGATTAAAAATATTCTACAGCTAATCAAAAAATAATTTAACCATCTTTTGATAGTAAAAAGAATATTATATATAAAATAAAAATTTATACCAATATTTTTATCATATTTAGTCTTATGACTTCTAGTAGAGTTTATAAGTCATTATTTACAAAGAAATTTTAATGAAATAGACAAGTCTAAAATCTGATTTTATTTTGGTTTTTAATAAAAGCCTAAAATTGATATACAAAACTCAACAAGCTTTTGCAATCAAACTAAGTGTACAAATGTTAAATTTTGTGTTTTATAATAAGCAAAAGAACTTACGAAAGCATAAAAAGTTTTATGTTTGTTGCATAAACGTTCATTGTGATTTTAATTACAAAACTTATCAACTTATATTTACCTTTTAACATGGTCATAAAACTTCAACTTTCTTTAAACAACGTAAAATATTCAAATATTTTGATACTTACCCAGAACTTTGAGTAGTTTAAAACCAGATCAGACTAGAACTAATACACAACTGGAATATTTCTGTAGTAAAATTTTACAATAAATTAATTTTTTAAAGTGTGAATTCAACTGATTAAAAGTGTATACCGTTCTTTTATATTCTTAAAGGGTCAAAATTATTAAAAACTTACTAAATTTTAAGTTTAAAAAATGCTCAGAAATTTTAATTGCATTTTAATAAATCAGTCTGTGTAGCTTAGTGCGTTTTTTTAAACTACTAATCCTTGTTGTAAACAACACTTTGAAATAATTTATCTTTAAATGTTTACTAACTTTTAATTTTAATTTTAAACATGTAAGTGCTAAAAATTATTATACGCATTAAATAGAATTGAAAACATTGTTTATGCAAAATCAAAACATGTTGTTGTCAAGTTCTTGGGAGCGGGTCAGAATGACACAGCGACAAAATGACACGGTGCGTCACCTTGGCACGGTGCGTCACTTTGGCACGGAGGGTCACTTTTGCACGGCTTCATTTTAGCACGGTGGGTCACTTTGGCATAGCGACAAAACGACACGGTGCGTCACTTTGGCACGGTGTGTCATTTTGGCACAGCGACAAAATTACACGGTACGTCACTTTAGCACGGAGGGTCACTTTAGCACAGCGAAAAAATGACACGGTACGTCACTTTGGCACGGAGGGTCACTTTAGCACAGCGACAAAATGACACGGTTGTTAATAAGGGAGGGAACGATTTATTGTGAAACTTCAATCTTCATTGGTATGGACAACGATCTTATTTTTCTAGGAAACTGTTCGGTTTCCTGTCTTCTAACCGGTTTTGTAGAATCAGCAGCAATCACATTGGTTAACTTTAAAAACAAAGACCGCAGGTAGTTTTGATTGTGACTTCATAAAATGAAGTGAAACACGTAATGTTTATACCTTCTATTGTCCATCGTCGTACTTATAAACAATATACTCATTTTTAAGCAGTAGCAAAGTGTTAGATGTGCTTAAAAGCTGTGCTTAATAAACGACAAATAATTATTTGTATCAAACAACGTTCACAATGATGCAAAAGCAGCAACTTTTTTAACAAACTACGACTGCCAAAATAAAAGGGAATATATTTTTGACTTCTTTCTAATGGAAGACAGTAAAGTACAGGTACTGCTCGACCCCTTCTCTTGCCAATGATTGCTACGCACTGGGAAAACTTTGGGGGAGCCATCTTGAAGGTACCGTCTACGAAGATGCAGTCACTTTCAGTCAAAATGCTTTGCAAAGCTTCTCTAAATAAGTACAAATTAGTTAAAACTCTATTCGTAAGTTAATTATTTAAGAAACTAATTGATTTAAAATCAAAACCTTCCGAAAATCAGTATTCTATTTGGAACATTTCCACTGTCGCCTAACAGAAATTTTTCGTCAAGGTTATTTCCTGTGTACCGTTTTATGTATGCAGGTATTACAATATCTTGAATATTGTCAGCAATCGGAGAGTGGACGTGGTTAGCTTTTTCTGAAGTTTTAAACAACTATATTGTAAAACAAGAAAAGGTTGAATATAAAAGTAAAATTTCTATAAAAAAAAATGTTTATTAAAAATAAACTGAATGTTTATATAGTTATAACTATAAATTTTAAAGTCTCTTCTAAAATTATTTTACTCACGTTGCTGCCCTTTTCAAAGGTTTTTATTTGGGTAAAGACCCTTTTACAGACAAAGGAACTTGATGTAGGGCTGTACTTACAAGTCCCTTAGGATTCGCACTTGGAACTAACACTAACATAAAGTAAAATTAGTTTAGGAACAAAACATAAAGCTCTACACATTTACTTGCTTAACACAAAACTTAACATAAAAACTAAAAATTTGAAATTCTTATTACACAATCACTGAGAAGTATTGTAAAAAATAAACAAACAATAATAACTGTTCACGACTTTCATTTGCAAAACTAAGTTTTAACCTTTAGGGGATTTTCAATTACAATATAAATCTGAAAAAATTAAGTTAAACAGTTCATGGAGGGTACTACAAAGCAAAATAAAACAAGTAAACTAAAGTTAGTAATTTTAAAATTATGCTTGATAGGAACTAATCATGATTTTTAAAAGAATAATAAATAAACACTATTGGAATATGCTGTTAAATTACTGAACTTGAAACTGTTATAATTAAAAATATGTATAAAACAAGCTACTTACAAACTATAGTATACAGAGAAACTTTTAGGTCTGTAAAACGAAACTTACTTATACTGAATGTAAAACTTTTTACTTAAAAAAAAATACTAGCTTAAAGGTTTAATTATAACATACAAAGGATTTGAGGTAAATTTTTTAACCTAAAAAGCATTACTAACTTGAAGGTAAAAACTAAATAAATTTAAAATATAACAGACAAAGGATTTGAGTCTCTAATTTAAAAAAAATAATTAGACAGAATAAATTGTTAACTGTAAAAAACTTTATAGCTTTAACTTTACAAAAAAACTTGTAACTCTTAATAAAAAAATTACAGAGGCTTTGGATTATAAAACTATGTAAATAACTTAGGTACTATAATATATAAAAAAAATTGAGCCTTAAACATGAAAGCTGTTCAAAAGGTTGCCACTCTTAGAGTCAAAAAATCATACTAGAGTGACTAGAAATTTTTCTGAGTTTTCCTGAGATTTTCTACAATTTAAAAATTCCCTGATTTCCAGAACAATAATATTAATAATATTAATAATAATTATTATAACAATAATTTCAATAATAATAACAATAATAATAACAATAATAACAATAATAACAACTATAATAACAATATTAATAATAATAGTAATAATAATAATAATGATAATAATAACTTTAAATGTGTTTTCTAATAAAACGACGGTGCAAAAATGACAACCAATGCTATTGTGACGAACCGTGTCATTTTGTCGCTGTGTCAAAGTGACGTATCGTGTCATTTTGTCGCTGTGCCAAAGTTACGCACTGTGCCAAAGTTACGCACCGTGTTATTTTGTCGCTGTGCCAAAATGACCTTCTGTTTTAAAGTGACGCACTGTGTCATTTTGTCGCTGTGCCAAAGTGACGCAACGTATCATTTTGTCGCTATGCAAAAGTGACGCACCGTGTCGTTTTGTCGCTGTACCAAAGTGACGCACCGTGTCATTTTGTCGCTGTGCCAAAGTGACGCACCGTGTCATTTTGTCGCTGTGCTAAAGTGACCCTACGTGCCAAAGTGACGCACAGTGTCATTCTGACACCCACCCCAAGTTCTTTGCGTTGGATATTTTACTTGTAATAAAACTCAAATGTGATCATTTAGTTGAATTAGTGCTTTTTTTTTAATTTTGTTTAATCGTTTTTTCGAAATTGCAGAAATACACACTAAAAGTAGCTTGTTATTTTTGTTGTGTTTTTATTATACCTTTTTAAAACCAAATTTAACTTTTTTGTTATTGACTATTACTCTAAAATAGAATTTATTTATCATATTTATAACCTAGTTAAGTCAATAATATGTTTATAATTACAAAAACACCATTTAACAATCAGTTTAAAGCAAAATTACAAAAGTTACAACCAAAATATAAATAAAAATTAATGTACATAGTACGATTAGAACATAAACAAGTTAAACATACAAATGTCCGAGAGAAAAAATTTCAGAGAAAAGGTTGGTTACGATCCGGGGGATTATTTTAAACATGGAAGATACAACCCGCTGCTGCTGATGAGGAAAATGAAAGTGGCGGGAAACAGGAGCGGGTGGGAAACCTCCACTTGGTGGCACAACAGAGAAGAAAAGATAATGCAGGTGAATCAGTTTGACAAAAGTTCGAGTTGCGAGGAGAAAACGGCCGAGATGAGGGCGGTGTGCCACAACTGCAGCAAAATTTGTCACCCGAATTTTGTCACGTGCCTGAACGTGCACGAGAGCGAGGAGAAGATCAGCGTGGTTCAGAATAGTGATGTACCGGACCCGGATCCGGACTTTTTTTTCAAATCAGAATCCGGCCGGAACCGGATCCGGACTTTTTTTTCAAATTAGAATCCGGCCGGACCCGGATCCGGACTTTTTTTTCAAATTAGAATCCGGCCGGAACCGGATCCGGACTTTTTTTTCAAATTAGAGTCCGGCCGGATCCGGATATCAGACAAAAATGGCAATATCCGGCCGGACCCGGATAGTGAGTACGGTACATCATTAGTATAAATAAGCCTAAGTCACAATAAGGTTTTTAAAAACTAAAAAAAATAACTTTAATCTAATAATAAGTAGAACAGCTAGCCACAAGGTTTACAAATTTAGGTGTTATTTACAATTAAAAATCTGAAATCAAGTTCATGAACAAAATACACTAGAAAATTACAAAATATTGAAAACTGGATCAGCTCAAACTCATTCAAAATCTAAAAGAAAACTAGCCTGAGTTTTTATAAAAAACTAAACTAGCCTGAGGCAGTCCAAGGTTTTCTAAAATTCCCAAAAATTTTCAAACTAGCAGGGTTGCCACTGTTTAAGTCAATAAAACTAGCTAGAGTGAGTATAAACAAGCCTGAGTTAGAATGAGGTTTTTAAAAACTGAAAAAATTACTTTAATATAATAATCAGTAGAACAGCTAGCAAAGGTTGACAATTTGGTAGTAAAGTTGTGGACTGATTGTGGCACACTTAACTTATTTGCACTACCCATCATAATTAAATCCTACCTTATTTAATTAATATCTAACAAATACTAAATTCTAACTGAGACTACTTTCTATAATCAGACACGACAGTTTTGAGTGATGAATCTTTTATATGAAACACAACAAGAAATACTAGCATATACAAAATTATTAATTACTTTGGTA
>NW_028140817.1:0-12505 GCF_965202585.1 Thalia democratica | reverse complement strand
GTGAACACGGTAATTTTTTCTAAGTCATTTTTTATACTAAAACAAACATTAAAAATCTAAAACTTCATTAAATGTTAAAACAAAAGTAGTTATATTTCAACAACATATAATGTATTTCGTCAATAAAAAATAAGTATTAAAACACAAGCAAATATTGTTTTGTGTATGATATACATTTATTCATCTTAAACTAACCAAATCAAAAAAGTATCTGCTAAATTTAGGTTTTTGTTTTAACTCAATTACTGAACACATATTTTATATTTTATAATTTTATTTAATACCAGAGTACTGTAAAGACTCAAACCCTTGCTCAAATGAAGGAGAATGCATTTCTACAGAAGATGGTAACAGTTATGAATGTTCTTGTGTACCAAAATACTATGGAGATCAATGTCAATACGGTTAAAAATTTTAAAACTTTTATATAATTTCTCTAACTGAATACATTAAGAATGAAAGCAGTATTTTTATTTTTCAATATAAAATATAACCAAGACATAAAAATTTGTTTTACTGAGATTTTAACCTTAAATTATCTTTAAATAGAATATTGCAAAGATGTAAACCCATGTTTAAACAATGGAATCTGTACAACATCTGATGATAATTACGACTGTTCATGTGAGTATGGATACGGAGGAGTAAACTGTGAACTAGGTTGGTCTTTGAAGTCCGTTTTTAAGCTTTTTTTTAGTAAGAAATGTGAACTGTATTTTCAACTATTTTAAATATAGAATAGTTCAACAATTATTTCATAATCAGACTCAGTTTATGACTTTTTTACAATGCATTCATAAGAAAAATTCAGAAACAAATAAAAAAGCCATAACCTATTAAATGGTTCGAAAGCTTTTGTTAAAACATATAAAAATTAATTATGTGGAATTTAAGAGCATCATTTAGTAGTTTGGATTTAGTTCTGATAACAAAAAATAATAATACATAATGTTCAAGTTTAAACAGGTTTGAATCTATTCTAATTTAAACAAATTAGTTATTATCTATTTAAATGCATTAACTTCTTCCATACTTATTGTTATAACCAATCAGGCTATATATATTTGGAAACAAAACATTAAACTGTTGATACTAAGCCAACAAAATTTATCTAAAAATAAACTTTAAAAGTGATTTTAGTCGAATATAATTAAATATTTAATTACAGACACTTGTTTTCGTTTTGAAATTGTTTCAATATCTACCAACTACTACAACGCTAAAAATCAATGTGTAAATCGTGGCGGTGAAATTGTTTCAAGATTGTTGGGAAATGATGGTGTTAATTATCACAGGTTCGTTTAAAATCTTGTCTTTGTATTAAGTGCACAACATTTGTATTACTCCATATAAAAACTATCAACTTATTCAGTAATTATTGAGGAATTCTGCTAAACGAATCCTTAATTTATAAAAGATTTTGTTATTGTTTGAAAATCTATCAAAGAAAATAAAACTAAAATTTAATATATATTAAGTGTTTTTTTTTAATTGTATGATTTTTTTTGTTTTCTTACTCAAAACGCGTCCAAATCATTGCAAATAAACACAAGTCAACTTGTTGTAAATTTTACAGTGAAATAAGAAGAGTTGCTAACAGTTACAACTACGATTTTTGGATTGGTGTCTCAGACGCTTATTCAGAAGGTAGTTGGTTATTTACAAACGGTCAACCTGCTAACAATCTGATATTTTCATGGCACTATGGTGAACCAAATAACGATGGTGACGAAGACTGTGTTTGTGTTTACAGCAACAAAAGATTGAATGATAGTGGTTGTCATAAAACACGTAACATACAAGGGGTTATGTGTCAAGTTCCTAATGGAATGTGTTAATGATTGATTTTCTTAATTGTGATTTTGAATTTTTTTAGAACTATAAAAGGTTTTAGTATACTAGATATTGTTTTTTTCGTTGAGCAATAAATTTATCATTTTTTTGTATTAAACTATAACTAAATTTAACAGTTGTTTTTTATTACTTTCAGTAACACAATAAGTTAAAAAGTGAAAAATAGGTTATAGTTTCATTGAAATTAAATAACAACTAGATATGTTCAGCTTTATTGGGGTACAAAAAATTATGTTGATAAAATAAAGACAACTTATTACTTCAAGTTAATCCTTGTTGTAATTAAGAAAGTATAGTTTGCATAAATTTAATATTTTTTAAATTTTAATCCCTAATTTTTTTCCAATAACTTGTACTTTGAAAATATAAACTGATCGCCCCTCTCTTTTACAATAGTCATAATATCTTGTGTAAGCCCGTTGGTGTGGCTTTACTAATTATGACCCCTTCACTGCTTAAAGTTTCAGAGTTAAACCTTACCTACTTAATATTCATTACCCCTAGGCCCTGACTTACTAAAAACAATGAAAAGGAGGAAATGTCGCCCCTATTTGCTTTATGTCGTTCAGATAAAGTAGTTAATAGAAACGTTTTGTGACTTTTTTTACTTATATTTTTGTGTTTTTATTTTAAGGAACAGTTTCTTGCTTATTTTTTTAAACAGAACAAAAGTTATATAAAAATAATATTAATAAGTTTTGCAAAACACTTGACCACCAATTTTTAACCTGGGTTTCACTTATCCATGGGGGTAAATTTCCTTGATTAGGGGGTAATTTTTTTTTGTTTCAAGTTATTTAAGTTAATGTTTATAAACTCCTTTTAAATTTATAAGGTAAATTTAACTGCAATTATTTTAAATTAAAAAAAGTTTATGAATTAAAAAAATTTAAGTTATAAAGCTCAAAGTTCAAAAGATCTAGTTTATTTTTATCAAAATTAAATACTTTTTTGTAAACTAAGAGTAAATTTGATAATTACGTTCCAAAAAGGAGTAAGAATCAAAAAATTTTAAGAACCGCTGCTTTGGACAATTTAGAACAGGTAGAATTTTATAGAAAAGATGACACATCCTCTTAATTTTTTATGATAACTTGAATTTTGGGAAATTTACTAGTCTGAATTTGAATAGTCTTGAACCCTTTGTGTAGTTTAAGTCTGAAGTTTATCCGGTTAATTACATATTATTGAGAAAAAATTACTCTTGTTAGTTTTATTTATCTATTTAGTCATTAAGATTGTTAAGAGTATTTAGTTTATAAACTACAAATTATATCATTCGTTTAACAAATTAAAAGGTGATAGTGATAATGTTTTCTATTAAACATTTACTTTCATTGTTAAAAGCAGTAACTAAGTACAGGTAATTAGTTCAAACAAAGAAAAAACAAAAGTAAGTTTCACAAGGTAAAAAACTAAAGCTGCACTCAAGTAGTTTCAAATATATTTTGACTGTGATTGTTTTTGTTACATAAAAAAAATCATTCAATACCTCACTTATTGGACTTGAGAGTTTATCATCTTAAAATACTCAACAAGTATTTGAAGTTTGTGTAATTCTAAATATTTTACTAAGGTTTTCTTATAAACTTATACTGTTTTATGCTTTGGTTGTTTACTTTAATATTGAAACAAAACTATTACATTTAGTTTTATTAAAAAGAAAGAGCAAAAGTAAATATATATAATTATAGGTTTTATGTAAGTCTAACTAAATTTACAAAAAAAAAAAAAATTAAATGTTTGTATTCTGCATAAGCATGTGTATTTAATATTTCAAACTAATTAACTGTACTTAATAGTATTTTAGTTTATAAAAAAATTAATGAAACATTATAATTTAAAAGAAATTGTCTATGTATGCTGAAGGTATACAACTCTTTTTTTTTTAATACGCTTTTTTAATTTCATGTTTTTAGTACTTTTATTTATAGTTTTAGTTTATCTTTAAAATAAAATTATTTATTGATTACAAAAAAACTAAGTAAAAATAAAAGTTAAATTTTAATGTAGTTACTTCTCAAGAGGCAACTACTACAACGCTAAAAATCAATGCGCAAACCATGGAGGTGAAATGATGTCAAGATAATTGGGAAATGATGGTTTTAATTATCACAGGATCGTTTGAAATTTTGTCGTTTGTATTAAGCGTACAACAGTTTTATGACTACTTATAAAATTTGAACCATAAAAAATTTCATTTATGTTTGCAAAATTTGTTAAAGAGAAATAAAACTAATTATTTCTATGTTATATGTTACTTTTTTAACTACAAGCAATTTTTTGATTTCTTACTCAAAACGCGTCTAAATCATTGCAAATAAACATCAACTTGTTGTAACATTAAGTGAAATAAAAAGAGTTGCTAACAGTTATAGCTACTATTTTTAAATCGGTATCTAAGACGCATATTCAGAAGGTAGGTGGTTAACCACAAACGGCCAGCCCGCTAACAATCTAATATTTTTACGGCGCTATGATGAACCAAATAACCAAGGTAACGAAGACTGTGTTTTTTACAGCAACAAAAGAATGAATGACGGTCCTTGTCATAAAACAGCTACCTCACAAGGGGTTATGTGTCAAGTTCCTAACAGAATGTGTTGATGATTAATTTTTTTAAATTTGATTTTGAAAACATATTAGTAGTATAAAAGGTTTAGTATACTACATACAAGTTATTTTGTGTAAATAATAAATTAAATTAGTTTTTTTTGTATTTAACACTAATTAAACCTAGTACTTTTTTAAATACTTTTAGTAACACAATAAGTGAAAACAGATTAAACTTTCATTATAAATTTTGAAATACTTTAAAATATTAACTAGGTAAAATCAGCTTTAGTGTTATACAAAAAAAAATCTTGATTAAGTAAGGCATGTCCTTATTACTTTAAGTCAAATCTTATCGTAATAAAATAATTATAGTTTATATAATTTCAAGACTTTTTTCGTTTTAAAACCCTAATTTCTATCCAACACTTTGTACTTTAAAAAATATAATTTAACTGCCCTTTTCTTTAAATATTCATAATATCTAGTGTAAGTCCGTTGTTGTGGCTTTGCTAAATATCACCCTTTTACTGCTTAAAGTTTAAAAGTCAAACCTTACCTCCTTAGTATTTATTACCCCTGACTTACTAAAATTGCTAAAAAAAGAGGAAATGTCACCGCTTTTTGCTTTATTTCGTTGACATGAAGTAGTTAATAAAAACGTTTTGTGAGTTTTCACTTAAATCAGTGTGATTTTTTATTAAGAAATAGTTTCTTGTTCGATGTTTAAACAGTAGAAACGTTTTACAAATCATTTAAAGAAGTTTTGCAAAAAAATTGACAAGTTTTATAACAGCAATTCGTAACTTCGGGTAAATTTTCTTGTTTTAGGAGGTAAATTTTCTTAAACACAAGTTATTTAAATTAATGTTTATTAAAAGCTTTTTTAATTTGTTAGTTATAACTTAACTGCAATTTTTTTAAAGTTAAATAAACTCGATAAATTTTAAGATTTTTCTTACATTTCAAAAGCTTAAAGTTCAAAATTGTCTAAATTTTAAAAGATTTTTATTTTAGTAAAAGAAAGTGTACAACTGTTTAAAACTTTTAAATTCTACCTCTTTCTTATCTATTTGATTTTCCTTATAATTTATATTTTACAATATATGAAGAGTTAATTTTATATTTTAATGCAGTGTTGTTTCTTTTACTACTTATACCAGTGTTGTCGAATTAAATCTTTTTCTACATTATAAAAACAGTCAACAAAAACATTGGCGAAAGTCTAAAAAGCCGAAGCCTGGACTTTCGTATGCCGTAAAACAATCTCAAGTTAACAAAGTTTGATCATACCAATTCAATCATCAGACCCTAAGCCTTTGGTAGGCTGAGACTGGTTTCATCCTAATTAGGATTCATAAATCAGTCACAACTGAAATAATTGTAGTCATCAATCTAGAAACGTTTTATCCTGATAAATTATAAAGCGGCCGTTTGCTGGTATTGTTCAGTGACGTCAACATTGTCTTTAGCCGTGCAATGTTAAATGTATTGTCCACTAGGCAAGACAACAAGTACGCTCGTACTAAATTGTCATATTAAGCCGGTTGTAATTTAATGACTACAAGTCTTTCGGTTGTGACTGATTGATAGATCCAATTTAAATAATATAAAAGTTAAAAACATTGTATACAGTTACAAAACAACAATTGATTAGTGTACTTTAATTATTTGTTTTTATTTGTTTTTTATACAAATCTCACATCACAACTGTCCGCAATATAACAGAGTTTACAACATATAGATCTCAGCTTTATGAAGAATTATAACGTGTAAAACCGTCAAGTCATAGAAATTTGAAATTTAAGAAATCAGCCTTTAAAGTAACTATATAAAACATTCACATCACAGTAGTGAAGAGTTTACAACAATCACATCACATAAGTAAGAATTACAACTATCACATCACAGTAGTAAGAAATTTACAACTATCACATCACAGTAGTGAGGAGTTTTCATCTGTCACTTCACAGTTGTGAGGAGTATACAACTATCATATCACAGTAGTTAATAATTATAAATTAAATTTTCCTATTAAATATTTTAAATAGTAACTTACGTTAAACCTATAAAGATACTAACTAATTAGTTCTGAAAAACAGTCAAGTTTTCATTCATATGTAAAATTTTCAAAGCTAAAACAAATATTTGTTTATGTAAATTATCTGTTTCGTCTTTTCGGTTCAGAAAAACTCTAAAATATTTGTTGTTGTGACATTTTATAGTATAAAAACTTGTTTAGTTGAAGTAATTAATTTCACAAAACTTGTAATTTAAATATGTTTTGGTACTAACTTTAAATAAAATTTCAAACTACAAAATAGCTGAATTAGTATTGTTTGCTAACATACATTTAAAATATACATTTACAAAATTTCGTGTTATACAGGTTTTAAAACTAGCTTATCCTATAATATCAATATTTGTTAACAATTAGTGAAACCGAACCACATGTGGAAAACTGAAATATATTTCAATTAAGTTTCCATCATCGTATAGAATATATTTAGATGATAAGTTTTGTTAAAATTTGCGATTTAAATCATTTGCATTTGATATACTTTTTAAACTAAATATCTAAATATATTAATACATTAAATTACTTATTACTCTTACTTAAGCTGAAATTAAAGGTTATACGAAGTAAAAGCATTTACAATGTCTTTACTATTACCTGCCTTGAGATAATAAAGCTTAATATATCCAAAAATTGATTTTTTTCTAGAAATTATTGTATAACTTAAATGGTTAACCATCATTCATGCTTAAGCATTTTTGTTGTTGTGGTTGTTTTTTTTAAACTTTATTTGGTAAAAAAACTTAAATAACTAAACAAAAACGAACTAAAGTTCAATAAGCTGTTAACATTACTTTAAACTAAGAGATAAAATATAAATTTTATTAATTTTGTTAAATATTATTAGAATAATTTTTATAATGTTATAGTTATTTATATGTTATTTGAAAAAAGTGGAGTTTTGTTTTTATGATACATAAAACTAAAGAAACAAAAAAAAACGCTGTTTTAATTCTTAAGTTACTAGTTTAACTTTCAATAAATAACTTACTCAAATTAACTGAAGTCAAAAAAATTGTTTACTAATATATAAACAAGCCGCTTAAAATACAATTAAGTTTTTTATTAGATTAATAAAAATATAACTTGAAAGATTTACATATGTTTTATATTACAAATTTTTTGACCAACCAATGAAGCATTTTTCTTGCCATTTAAAAAATCTTCGATGCACTTCGTATTCTAATGTTAATCATATAGTTTAAACACTGTATATAACTAAAACAAAAAGAGCACTAAAAGTAAATTTCATCTTAGCTTTACAAAAAAATTAGACATTAGGTAATATGCATTAGACATTACCTAAGAAATCGTCAGATCGTATATTTTTCTTGGAAAGATTTAAAATAACTTGTTATTTTAATCTGCCTTAAATATTCTATAGACCGCATCACGCACAGAACTTTTGCTAGACGTTATGTAAGTGCTCACTCTACCATGAATGTTAAACTGCAATTAAGCTCGTACTATCTACAACTACATGAAAACAAAAATGGTAAAGATTTTGAAAATTGTAGTAGCTTTGGTGTTGATAGACTCGCTCAACTTTGTGCTGAGTCAGCAAAATAGTCATAATTGTTTGTGATGAAAAACAGGCAGAACCAGAATCTGTAGGTCCTAGCTACCTCTCAAGAGGTAAAATGGGAGAAAAAGGAGAGAAAGGAGATGTCGGTAGTCCGTGTCAGAAAGGAGAAAGTAACAAACACGTAATTTCAACACATGTAAGAAAATTGAAATATTGGAAACGAAAATTCAAGAACAGTTGTAAAACTGTCTGATATGCTACAAAATAACTCTATTTTAATGAAAAGGAGATCAGAAATTAATGAAACTAATTCTAATTGATTAAAAACTTGTCTAAAATTCAGACTGATAAATCTGAATTTTTGATGACTTGTCAAGTGAGATTTTAAGTAAAATAATTTAAAACCAAAATTATATTTACTTTTTAAAATGAATGAAGTTTAAGTTACAGATTAAGAATGGAGTTTTGAAACTGAAAATAACTATTAATTCGAAAATAAATTTAAAACGTTTTTTTAGTAAAATATACTTAAAAATAAACTTAAACCGAATTTATACAGTATAAAAAGAGTAACGTTTAAATTTAAGCTTGTTTTAAAGTTTAACATTAAGTAATAAAATTGGTTTTTATTTATTAAATGATCCAAAGTAAATATAAACTAAACAACATATTGAAAATAGTTTCTCTTGTTTTATTAAGTAAATTGTAAAACAAACAAATTCAAAAACATATTTAGATAGAAGAAAGCTTAATCTATAAAAAAAAAAACAATATACATAGTTACAACGCTTTAAATATTATTTTTTTTCTAAAGTTTTGTTTTGTTTCAAAGAAAGATATTAAACAACAGCTAGCTTATTTCGAAAAGAAACATGTTTTTAGAATGTGAAGCTAAACATGTAGATAACGCGACAAGCAACATAACAAGAAAAAGTGAAAATTCTACAAAACTATTACGTCATAATGAAATTGTTAAATACAATAATGACGGGTATGTAAGCGAAAGTTTATCTACTAGAAGGTTTTCAAGAGGGAGAATTCTACCGCCTTTTAAAACCTAATCATTTAATTGTATTGGTAAGAAAATTACAATTAAATATAAGTTATACTTATAATAAATAAAAAGAGTAAGCTATATAATATATAATCAATAAGAAAAAATGTTAAAAGATTAATATTTTTTTTAGTGATTTTGATTGTATAAAAATCATCAACTTATTTAAGCTTAAACTAGAATACTTTATAACTTAAGTAGTGCAACAAAACACATTAGCGTGAATAATGTCTTTTAGAATAACTATTGAGTTTTATTTATTTTTAGAAAGCAATATTTTTGACGTTTTTACAAGTGTTTTTGTCAGGCACCGTACTTTGGCGATAACTGAAAAAACGTTTGTACTAAACTTACAAACTTGATTAACATTATTTTGGTCTATATTTATTTAAATAAATTTTTTTAACCACTAACTTAAATTTTAAAACTTTATTTGAAAAAGAATTCAATGAACACTTTTTCAGAAGTTTTTATTTTAATTTAATACATAGGTTTATATTTTAGCAATTTTGATTAAGTTTATATACTAAAAACACATACTTTTTAGTTTTAATTTCACAAGAATAGTTATCAAAAATTAAAATTCACCTCTTCTAGAACACTGTATCGACGATGAGCCTTGTTTAAATAATGAAGAATGTAACCCTACTGAAGACGGTACTGGTTATAAATGCACTTAATTGCCAAAATATTATGGAGATCAATGTGAACACGGTACTTTTTTTTAAAGTCAATTTACTATACTAAAACAAATATTAATAACTTACAACTTCATTAAATGTTAAAATAAGAGTAGTTAAATGTCAATAATATATAATTTATTACGTCAGCAACAAATTAATTTTAGAATACAAGCAAATATTTTTTGTGAATAATTTACATTTATTCATATTAAATTAACTAAATCAAAAAATTTCTGCTAAATTTAGGTTTTTGTTTTAACTCAATTATTGAACACATATTTCTTACGTTTTGATTTTTTAAATTTCAGAACACTGTAAAGTATCAAATCCTTGCTCAAATGAAGGGTAATGCATTTCAATAGAAGATGGTAACGGTTATGAATGCTCTTGTTTACCAAAATACTATGGAGATCAATGTTTATACGGTTAAAAATTTTTAAATTGTTAAACAATTTTTTTAACTGATTACAGCATGATAAAAGCAGTATTTTTATGTTTTAGTTTAAAACTCATAAGTCATAAAAGTTTGTTTTATTGAGATGACAGTTTTACTTAATTTGCCCTTTAATAGAATATTGCAGGGATGTAAACCTGTGATTAAACAATGGAATCTTTACAACAACTGATGATATTTACGAATGTACATGCAAGTACGGATACGGAGGAATAGACTGTGAACTAGATGGTCTCTGAAGTCCTTTTAAAGTTTTTTTTTGTAACAAATGTGAACTGTATTTTCAAATATCTTAGATATAGAACAGTTCAATAACTATTTTAAAATCAGACTCAGTTTATGCTGTTTTTTACAATGCATTCATAAGAAAAATTCTGATACAAATAAAAAACCATAACCTTTTAAATGATTAGGAAACTTTTGCCATAACAACTAAAAATTAATTATATAGAATTTTAGAGTATTATTTAGTAGTTTGAATTTAGTTCTGAAAACATAAAACAATAATACTTAATGTTCAAGTTTAAACAGACACATATGTTATTATCTAATTAAATGCAGTAAATTCTTCCATACTTATAGTTATAACCAATCAAACTATAACTATATTATTTGGAAAAAAAAATATTAAACTGGTGATACTAAGCCAAAAAAAATTATCTAAAAACAAACTTAAAAACTTTTAAAGTGTATTTAGTCGAATATAATTAGATAT
The DNA here is from genome assembly GCF_965202585.1 of Thalia democratica. NCBI lineage: Eukaryota > Metazoa > Chordata > Thaliacea > Salpida > Salpidae > Thalia > Thalia democratica. The sequence goes on along the minus strand of NW_028140817.1, from coordinate 1,590 downwards.
TTTACTACAGACACTTGTTTTCGTTTTGAAATTGTCTCAACATCTACCAACTACTATAATGCTAAAAATCTATGTGTAAATCGTGGAAATGAAATTGTGTAAAGATTATTGGAAAATGATTGGTGAAAAGAATGTTTTTGAATTTGTTTGTTTTACAATTTACTTAATAAAACAAGAGAAAATATTTTCAATATGTTGTTTAGTTTATATTTACTTTGGATCATTTAATAAATAAAAACCAGTTGTATTACTTAATGTTAAACTTTAAAACCAGCTTAAATTGAAACGTTACTCTTTTTATACTGTATAAATTCGGTTTAAGTTTATTTTTAATTATATTTTACTAAAAAAACGTTTTACAAAAATTTTTTTTTCGAATTAATAATTATTTTCAGTTTTAAAACTACATTCTTAATCTGTAACTTAAACTTCATTCATTTTAAAAAGTAAATATAATTTTGGTTTTAAATTATTTTTACTTAAAATCTCACTTGACAGGTCATCAAAATTTCAGATTTATCAGTCTGAATTTTAGACAAGTTTTTAATCAATTAGAATTAGTTTCATTAATTTCTGATCTCCTTTTCATTAAAATAGAGTTATTTTGTAGCATATCAGACAGTTTTACAACTGTTCTTGAATTTTCGTTTCCAATATTTCAATTTTCTTACATGTGTTGAAATCACGTGTTTGTTACTTTCTCCTTTCTGACACGGACTACCGACATCTCCTTTCTCTCTTTTTTCTCCCATTTTACCTCTTGAGAGGTAGCTAGGACCTACAGATTCTGGTTTTGCCTGTTCTTCATCACAAACAATTATGACTATTTTGCTGACTCAGCACAAAGTTGAGCGAGTCTATCAACACCAAAGCTACTACAATTTTCAAAATCTTTACCATTTTTGTTTTCATGTAGTTGTAGATAGTACGAGCTTAATTGCAGTTTAACATTCATGGTAGAGTGAGCACTTACATAACGTCTAGCAAAAGTTCTGTGCGTGATGCGGTCTATAGAATATTTAAGGCAGATTAAAATAACAAGTTATTTTAAATCTTTCCAAGAAAATATACGATCTAACGATTTCTTAGGTAATGTCTAATGCATATTACCTAATGTCTAATTTTTTGTAAAGCTGAGATGAAATTTACTTTTAGTGCTCTTTTTGTTTTAGTTATATACAGTGTTTAAACTATATGATTAACATTGGAATACGAACTGCATCGAAGATTTTTTAAATGGCAAGAAAAATGCTTCATTGGTTGATCAAAAAATTTGTAATATAAAACATTTGTAATTCTTTCAAGTTATATTTTTATTAATCTAATAAAAAACTTAATTATGTTTTAAGCGGCTTGTTTATATATTAGTAAACAATTTTTTTAACTTAAGTTAATTTGAGTAAGTTATTTATTGAAAGTTAAACTAGTAACTTAAGAATTAAAACAGCGTTTTTTTTTGTTTCTTTAGTTTAATGTATCATAAAAACAAAACTCCACTTTTTTCAAATAACATATAAATAACTATAACATTATAACAATTATTATAATAATAATATTTAACAAGATTAATAAAATTTATATTTTATCTCT
>NW_028140816.1:0-12621 GCF_965202585.1 Thalia democratica | reverse complement strand
AGCAAGTATAGGTTACTAAGATGTGGTACTAAAGTTTAACAAAAAAAAACAAATCAATTAATAAACTTCTACTGTAACATAGATGTTAAGATATAAAGTTTGATAGCGACTATAAAAGGAAATGTTATCTAACACTTTTAATTTTTTTATTCAGTTAACTTTAATGTTTCTAACTATTGATACAAAGAATGTTTTAAAATAGCAACCAACGCTAGGTTTGTTTTGATTTAAATTTAGTATTAAGTAAGTTGACAAGTTCCTAGCTGGAATGCTTTTATTGTGTATGTATTGAAGGTAACTTTTTACTTTAATTAGCAGTTTTATCATTTCATAATATACTTAGTATATATTAGCTATAAGTTGTGATTCACGAACTAGGATTCAACCAGACAATGATATAAATATGAGTATATATTATAATATATATAATGTATTATAATATGTTGTATTATATTTAGGAGCCGTATTTGTTTGCAATTCATGGTTTGTAGCTCAGCATTAGAGGTAAAACCCATTAAATCACTTTTATTTTGTAAACATTAAAAGTGTACCGGTTTACACCAGTTAAAATGTGTCAGTACTTGAGTATTTACACTGAATGATAAGTATTTTTAAAGTTGCTTGTAATTTATTTTATAGCGAAAAGGAGCTAAAAATGGGTACTACGTCACTTAACGATTCTAATGTAAGCTTTGGAAAAGTCTCAATGAAGATTAATTTTGTGAAACATCTTTTCAAAATTATTAAAAAAACTTTTCTACAACTTGTCCGCTTTGTCACTTTGCTAGTTTTTTTAAAAAGAATACTAACTAAGTAGTTTTTCGAAGCGTTAATTAAAAAAGTTATCAAAGATTTAACATACTAAGTTTGTAAAAGGAATAATACTTTTATAGTTCAATTAACTAGGTTGCTTCTAAGTAAAAGTTAATGAAACCACAAACAGTATAGCTTAATTTAGATAGGTTCAACTTTTTATTGAAACAATAAATGTCTGAAATACCTTTTTTTTCTAATAAACAACCAAAATTTGATAAGCTTTCTAAGCAGTTGATTTATTTTGTTTACTAACTTGTTTACTTCAAAATAGGCAAAATATATACAGATTTTAGAAAATCTTGTTGTTTGCAAAATTAGTAGTTTACACCAATCAAAAATGATGCAGTCAAGCTGAAAATTTTCCAACTTTTAGTTTTTTCGTTAAGTGTATAAATTTATTTAGTTTTTGTAGCAAAAAATAAGTCGAGTGACGTCAGTGAATCTTTCCGATAAAAACTGTATAGAATTAAATTTTTATAAGCATTTATAGTGAAAAAAACATCGGCGAAAGTCTAACAGAAATAGTTCTTGAACTTACATATGCTGTGAGACAAGCTCAAATTTAACAAAAGATTTGGTAATACCAATTCGATCATTAGACCACAACCCTTCGGTAGTCTGAGACCCAAGTTAGGTTTTATTGAAATTCGTCAGTCTACAAATAATGTTAAACGATGGAAGTCATAAATATTATAAATTAAATTTAATTAAAAAACAATGTGAATTATAAACTTTGCTCCAGCACGATATAAATATTATCTAAGTTTGATCAAAAGATTATGTTTCAAAGTATAAAATCACCAAATTTACCGAAATTTTGAGTTACAGAACTAATTATTAGTAAAATAATTAAGATTGCTGTATTTTCCAAGTCAAGATTCTGATCTTAGCAACATACGCCAGATCTAATACTTAACATATTATAAGCTTAATAGCAGTTGTATACTGGTCTTAACCAGTCCAAATTGAAAAGAGGAAAGGACTATGAATCGATTATCAACAAAGGAAATCGTTTGTAATGTTTTTATGTTTTGTAGCAATAAATGTTTCAAATAGTTTGTTACGTCACTAAACACTTTTCATGCATATTGTACATAGATTCTAAATAGTTCAATTGTTGAACATCTTTTTAAAAATAATAATTATCCTTCAAAATACTTCTAATTTTTGTTTTATTATTTATTTATTATTATTTTTTCTCAAAAAATAGCATTTTGATAAGTAATTAACAAAGGTTAGTTATAATATACTTTGTTTAAATAGAAAATTATCTTTTATATACTATCTGAACTGTTTTGCTTGTAAGTAATAGTGTAAGCAGCTACAAAAATTTAGCTAAACTTAGGTTAGCTAAAGTTCATGAAAAAAACCATTTATTTTAAACCTTTAGTTTTTAATGGAATGGGAAATGATTAAGATTTGACAAAATGAAGCAACTTATTAATTTCGCAGCATGACTTTTTTTTTACTCACAATTAAGTTTGATATTTTAGTCATAGAAATATAACGGTTAAAACACCATTTAAAGTTTACCAAAACATTTAAAAACACCCATTTAGTATCAAAGAGCTTTGCAATTTGTTTGTATTTTGGAACAAAAATAACTTGAAAATCTTTATACGTTAATAAAAGTTTTACGAGTGAAATTTGCGTAAAAGTTGTCTAAAGTTTCTTTGTTCAAAAATAAACTTAATTTATTAAAATACTAATATTCAGTTGGTAGCTTAAATTTTATAAAAACTGTTGTTGTGTAGTAAACTTTTTACTTCACAAAACATTTTAAACGATGGACCTCATAAATATTTAGAACAGATTTCAATTATAAAAGTAATGTAGATTATAAACCTTGATCCGGCCGGATACAAATAAATAAAAGTATTGATTGAATTTCAAAAGGAGATTTTAAATTGAATTATAAAAGTTTTTGCGTAATATTGATTGAAAGGTTATGTTTTTAAACTTTCAATCACCTAGCAATTAATATTTGAGTTACATAACTAACTGTTAGTAAAATAATTAAGAACCGTATCTTTATTTTAGCATACTAATTTAAACAAATTAAGTTGAGTCGAATAGATCTTTTATTATTTGATCAACAAAAGCATGCTGGTTTTACCAGTTAAAATTAAACATTTGCAATATATACTTCGACCTGATGTTATAGAAACTGTTTGCAATTTATTTGTAATTTGTAGCAAAAAATTCCTCAAATAATTGTTTACGTCACTGGACGCTGAACATATAAATTGTATAAAATGTTCATTTAAAGTTAATTTTTTGAAAAATTTAGTTAAATACAATATTCGCCTGCGGAAAATACTTCTAACCTACAATTCTTAAGCTTTTATTTTGTAAGATTTTTTGTGAGTGCTGTGGTTTTTAAATACTACATTTTAAAAATAACTACAGTAAATAGGAGCCTTTCAAAGCACCAATATTAATAAGTATTCAAAGGTTAAACATGCGTACTATATTTGTAAAGTAAAGTAAAATAATATTACATACACTTTAGTATTTTACTTGTTAGATAAGGTTTGTGTTCTTATTACAACTAGATTTAGATAGATCAAATTATCTATTAAAAAAAATTATAACATGTTTTACGTTTAACAAATGATAAAATTTTGATAGACTTTGTAAGCTTTAGCATTACATTGTAAACTAAACTATTTACTCCGAAGCAGGCAAAATAAACGCAATACTTTACAAATCTTTCAAAACTTTACACAAAAATTACAGCGAAAGCTTTTAGAACTTTAAACCGCAAGTGGTCTTAATAAAATCCTTAATCTATTTTGTTTTAACTTTTTTACTTGTGTTTAAGGTTAATGATAATATAAACCAGTTTGAATTGTACAAAAACTTAGCATATAATAATATATAAATTTTTATAAAAATTTATGAAGTTGCTGTTTGTGTTTTGAGAAAGTATATGTTGAGTCCAAGACGTGGTACTAAAGTTTAAAGAAAAAACAAATCAATTAATTAATTTTTACTGCAACACAACTGTTAAGATTTAAAGTTTGATAGCAACTATTAAAGCAAATGTTATCTAATACTTATTTTTTTTTATTCAGTTAGCTATAATGTTTTTAATTATTGGTAAAAAAAACCTAAATATAACAACCAACGCTAGGTTTGTTTTGTTTTAAATTTAGTCTATAAGTTAAGTATTAAGTGAGTTGATAAGTTCTTTAGCTGGTTTTATTTTATAGTGTATGTGTTAAAGGTAACTTTTTACTTTAATTAGCCGTTTTATCATTTCAAAATATACTTAGTAGATATTAGCTACTAGTTGTGATTCACAAACTAGGATACATATATGAGTATATTTTGGCTGTATTAAAAAATTTTTACTTATTTTTTTGTATTAAAACTCAGTTTTAAGATCTCAAATTACTTTGTTTTAAATCAATATTTTTAGATGTTTATTAACACAAGTCATTTGTTTTTAAAAGTGCTAGTTAGGTTCCGTAAAAATTTTTAATTCACATTAGTTAGTCGTTTAACGAAATATACTGGTTTGCCCCAGTCAAAAAACTTGATAGCAACGAAATAACACTTTTACTAATTTTTCAGAAGCTGTTTGCAATTTAAAATTTTTAAAACCATAAATACCTCAAAAAACTTATCACGTTTAAACTTAATTTACTCTAAAAAACTTACTACAAGCTTTTCATGTAAACCAAGGGTCGGCAAACTGCGGCCCGCGGGCCAAATGCGGCCCTCGAAGGGTAAATCTGCGGCCCGCGAGCACGTTTATTTTTTGAATGGAATGTGGCCCGCGGTAGAAAAATTTGTAGCTCGCGAGCATAAAAATGTGGCCCGCTGAACATAAAAAATATTATAAGTTAAACTTAATTTGGTTTTTTAAACTCTAAGTCCTAGAGTATAAAAGAAACTTTCTGTTATCGAGTTATACACAACGAATTTATTGTTTTGTCCATAAGTAGGAAACAGCATTAGAAAAAAGTTATCTTTTTATGCTGATTCAGCTTTTTTAAGCTTTTTTTCTGCTTAGACTCACGTTTAAGTGTATTAGTCCTAAAAGAAATATAAAGCAAAAACATTTTAAATTATGGTAAAAGTTTGAAAAATAGTTATAGCTTTTCACAAGTTATGGTTTAATATGCTTAGAAGATTACTTATAATAGTTTCATAAAAAAGTTTTACAATGATAGTTTCAAAGATCCTTGCTTACTACTTTAAAACTAAATGTATTAATAATAAAAAACTTATCTTATAAAATAGTTTTGCATATAAGTTTTATGATAACATAAGAATAAACATTCAAAATGTTAGCTTATCCCTTTTAGCAATGTTACCGAAACTTATTTAATACTAACATTAAGTATTTAAACAAAAAATAATCAAACTTGATACTTATTATAAAAAGTATATTAAGTTAAATAAAAAACTAAAATAAACGTCAAAATAGTCTATTTTTTAAAACATATTTTTACAAAAATAAAAAAAACAAAAGTTAACTTTTTAGAACAATCCTTGTTTTTTTTTATGTAGTCGAATAAAAATATACTTTACTCTTTACTTAACAAGCATTTTTATTTCTCGATTCAGGTGGTTTTGCAACACTGACTCTAGTGGAAGTATGTGACAAATTTTAAAAAGCCTAAATAATAAGATATAAACAAAAAAAATTATGCTTGAGTTGCTAAAGCTAAATATTTTAAAGTTTTATTCAAACACAGGTACATGCAAATTCTAGTTAAGTCTAGTATAATAGTTGCTTTAGCTGTTAGATTTCAAAGCTTTTCAAATTTTCAGTTTTGTGTAATTTTGGCTATAAATCTTCAAACTTACTGTAAACATACTGATTTTTATATTGTGGAAAAATCAGACTTCCTCTTTCATCTTAAACAATAAAGATATAGTAAAAAAATACTATCTAGACAACTGAAAAAAAACCCCTTGGAGAAATTTCATTTGGAAAACACTCACAGGATTAAAATCTCAACACTATAAATCATAAAGTGTGGGAAAATCATGAAGCTCAAATCCCCAAGCAAGTATTTACCAAAGCTGCAACAAAAATACATCAACAATCCAATTGTATGGTCACCAGTGAGAACTCACAATCAGCCTTTGTAAATCTAAAATAAACAATGTTTAACAAAGCTATTAAGCTTTATGAAAATAATTAATTGAAATCCAATGACCACCAAATTACTGTTTATTCCTGGCATAAGATTTAGCTATTTTTCGTGAATATTTAGGTGAAAGCTAAAAGTATGAGCTCTGTATTTCAGTTTTTAAAGAATTAAAAAATCAATCTTTTTTTTTAATGTTTCTATCACAAACTTTTCAACTAATTTATTTTATTTTTTTTCTTGAAAATTTTAAAACTTATTAAAAATAAGTCTATCTTCTCTTTATTTTTGAAAAATAGTTAACTACAAAACAAAAAATTGACCAAAAATAAAGTTGCCATTTCACCTGGAAATCCTAAAACTTGAAAGTTTAGACAAAACAATCTATAAATTTATATTTTTTTAAAACATTTCTGGACTATTAAACAAAAATCAAAGAAAAACCTAAAATTTTCTACACTCTTTAAATCTGTATAAATTAAGGCCATAGGGGGGGGGGGAGGGGTAAACCATGTTTTTTACAAGTTGATCTTATTTTATAGATTTTTTTCTAAGCTTCAAGATGCTTTTTATCGTTTTAAAAAGTTCAAATTATTTTTAGAGATATGACCAGTCAAAGTCGGGCCGCATAATAGGTCCCCTATAGAAAGGGAAAACTAAAACAGTGAAAAAAGACTATTTCATTTAAAATCTATCTCCTTCTACATTTTTCAAGCAATCTTCTTTAAACTTTTACAGTCTAATCTTTATACAATAACAAAAAAACGTTACTTTGAAATTAAATAAAAATTTGTAAAAATATATTTTTTCTTTAAAACAATTTTTTTTGAAAAAAAAACAATTTATTTTTTAATTTCTGGGATAAAATTTTCATTTTTTATAATTACTAAAATTCTAAAGTAATGTTTTTTCCTTTTATTAAAAGGAATGTTTCCTGAAAAGTTGAAGAAGATTGCTTGAAAAATGAAGGAGGAGATAGATTTTTAGTGAATTTTAAAATTTCCTTGAAAATTTGCGGTCCATACGTTTATATTGGAAAATTTTTACAAAAAATTAAATATCTCAAAAGTTAAATGATATTTTTGAATTCTATAAAAAATGACTTGTAATTTGTACTTAAAGCTTACATATAAAAGCAAAAGTTAATTTTTGTAAAGAAAAATGTTGGACCCACCTATGGCCTTAGTTTGTGATTTTGTAAAAAGAAACTGTTAGTAAGACAGTTAAGTCTTACATATTGTTCAGAGTTTTACTTTTGTAAATAAAATTTGAAGTCAGTGTGGGTTTTTAGTTGTTGTGTATGGAGAAACTTAGTCCTTGGTAGGTGGAAGCATTTTTGTTTCATTTACAAAAAGTACTTTATTCATGTTGACAAAGTAATAATTTAATATAAGATTTATTTTCACTATTGAAGTTTAAAACCACCCATAAATTGTACCTTAAGGCCTTTTTCGCACCAGAAAATCTAGTTTGAGTTTGAAACATTTTTTGAGCGGGCAAAATTTACACTCAAGCAGGCAGCAGTTTTGCTTTTTTGGGCCAGATTCCCTTTAAGCTTTTAAAATTACAGGGTGCTGGTCATTTTCACTCTGTAGGTAGTATGTTGCTTACCACTTTATTTAAAGTGAAACTACATCTTTTCATTAGTTTTATACTATTAAATAATTTTTTGTCAAGTACAGTTTTTAACTAGAAGTAAACAAAAAACTTGTGTTTTCAAAACCTGAAAGAAATTTATAAAATCAATCTAGTTCATATTTTTTTAGATTGAAACATATTTGAAATAATTCAGTAACAACTTTTTACAATTTAAATTATACTAATATTGTACTAGTTGTGGAATATTCTTCTTTTGTAAAAGATAATAGTTTCGAAAAAAGAGTTTGGTTATTAATTAATAATTTTGCTTGTTTTTGGGTAATATTTTTTAAACTGAACATACTGGTGTAAATAAAAAGATATTTTTGTCAAATCATCATCTTATTTCATTAACTTGCAAACAAAACACTTTTTATCTGTAGTTGACTTAAAAACAAGTCCATGGGATGATACACTTAATTTTCACAACTAAAATTGTTTCAGAACAAAAATACTTGTGAAAGTTAAGTGTGTTAAAATGTTTATTTTGAAGACAGTGAAATTGAGTTGTGGACTCAATTTCTTTCATAACAAAACAAACACATATGTTTATCAAAAACATTCCTTAAATTAACTTCTAAAAAACATCATATTTTAATGAACTAACAAAATTAAAGCCTCTATCTCAACTTCAATATTTTTACAGATTATATATTATTTTGAAAGTTATTTACTGACTTTTTTTTTCTAAATGAAACTTTTAGATAAATACACATAACTTACTTGTAAACAAGTTAGATAAATTTCAAAAATTATTTTAGTTTCAGATGATTTAAAAACCAAGTTTTTATTTGCAAATAGCATTTTTGAAATGCTATTGTTAACAAAATACCAGGAGCTAAATGAACAATGTGTTTGCTATGTTACATTTTATCTCAAGTTTAAAATTACACAGATAATTTTTTTGCACATGATTTAGTTTTTTAACTTTTTATTGGAAAATACACGGAGCTTATAAATAAGTTAAGGCCATAGGGGGGTAAGACATGTTTCTTACATGCTGATCTTATTTTATAGAGTTTTTTTCTAAGTTTCAAGATGCTTTTTGTTGTTTTGAAAAATTCAAATTTTTTTTTGAGATATGACCAATCAAAGTCGGGCTGCATAATAGGTTCTCAATGGGAAGGGACAGCAAAAAAAGACCATTTTATTTAAAATCTATCTCTTCCTATATTTTCAAGCAATCTTTACAAACTTTCACAGTCTAATCTTTATACAATAACAAAAAGACGTTACTTAGGACTTTGAAAATTTTTTTGTAAAAATATATTTTTTTAGAATGCCACTACTAACAAAATACACAGAGCTTTAACAAAGGAGATCCCAATATTTGTTAGACCAATCAAAATAAATAGATAATTGAAAATGATTAAATTTTTAAAAGTATTTATACTGGCAAATATAGTTCAAAAATACCACTATTAACAGAAAAATACAATTACAATACTGTTTAACACTTGAACCAGTTAATAGTTAGAATATTATAACAGATGATTTAATTATTATAATATATATTTACTGGCAAAAATAATTCAAAAATGCCACTTTTAACAAAATACACGGAGCTTGAAACAAAGGAGATGGCAATCCAACTTCCAGATGAGATCACAAAAGAAGACTTGTCTTCCGGAAAGATCGTTGTGAAGCAACTGTTCAACGAGTTCACAAGAAGGGTTGACAGAAAAATTGACATGGCCGAGTGTGAAAAAATGGTGGGTTGAAGAATAATTATTATAAAATTTTATAAAATTTTACATCAAGGTTTCCCAAACTGTTTTGCAAATGGCCCACATTAAAGAAATTAAAAAAGAAATGGCCCCCTTCAACAAGATTATGCAAAAACTACCATAAAAAACACGTAAGACCTTTTTTTTTTCTTCTTCATCTGTAACTTGAGAATATCTAGTGTAAGTTTCAAAAATTATGGCCCCCTCTTACCCCTTTGCTACTCTTACCACTTGGTCCCCTTTGGAAAACCCTGAACTAAGTTTTAAAAATATATCAATTTTGTACAAAGTTTGCAAGGTTTTTAGTGAGTAAAGTTTTATTTATTTGTTGATAAAAATATTAAATTTTCAGTTTAGTTTTTTTGAATAGTATTTAATTAAATAATTTCATCTGCATCTTTTTATACCTTAAATATCAATTATTGTCAAGGAGATTTACATAGCTAAATGGTGGGTGGGAAACGGTTTTTTAAAACTTGGTTGTTCTTTACAAATATTAAAAAAATAATATAAGTTAAGGGCATAGGGGGTTTCACCTTGATTTTTATAAGTTGATCTTATTTTATAGAGTTAATCTGAGCTATCAGACATTTTTAACCGCTTGAAAAAAATCAAAGTAATTTTGAAAAAAATTTAAAAGTGCTTTTACCATTTTAAAAAATTTTCTGCATATTTTTCTATTAGTTTTTGGAGTGATTTTAAAACAATAATTTAAGATATATTGAAAACTTTATATCAGTTGCTTTTCACTTGTTGAAGAAATCTGATAATTTAAAATCTTAAATTAAATTTGTAAAGATTTTAAACCAATTTTGTTATCTGATGGCTCCCAATAAATTGTTTCAATATTTTTAATTAGAATTTTTAAATATTTGCCAAAAAGTTGTTACAATTTTTTTAGTTTATACTACTTTCAACTGGGTTAAGTGTTAAAATTTTAAACTTTAACTGGTGCAATTGTTTTTTGTTTAAGTATCAAAAAGTAAACAATTCTTAACTTACAGTCAGGCCAGAAAATACTGAAGTCATTGCAACAAGGCGAGGATTTGGAATTTGATCAAATAATGAATGTTTTAGGTTGCGTGGCAGAACATTGTTTATCATCGTTGTTTGATGCTTTATTTACTTGGTGAGTTTGTATCTAATTTAATCAAAATAATAAGTGTACAACATAGTTTTTATTGTGTTTGATGCATTAATTACATAATCATTTTATATTTAGGTTATTAACATCAAAGCAAATGGGTCAAAATACATTTATTATAAAAATAAAAAAAATACTTGATCCTATACAAAGCTTTAAAACAGTTTTTTGAAAGCACGTTTTTAATGTGCTTTAAATTTTAAATATTTTTAATTTATTTTATATTTTGAAATATTTTTTTAAATATAGTCAGTTTTGTAAAAATTTTCCAATACAATTTATGTTTCTTTTCCATTTGTGTATTTTATATACAATATCTAAGGTCTATGAATAAAAATTTAATCTTAAGCAAAACCTACATGTACTAGCTTCTTTACCTTTGATATTTTCTACAGGATTCTTTTGCAAATGTTTTATATTTTAAGTATTAAAATGCTTTGAAATTTTTTGTCATTAAATATACGCATACCAGCTAAACTTATACTATAAAAAAATCACACATAGTAAACAATGTATTACGTACAAGAGTTTAATAAATATATACAGGAAATGTTTCAAAAATTTTTCAAATCTGAATTTTTATATCGTTATTTTAAATGTTTTAATACTTCAAGGTACAACCACAAATTGAAAAGCATAAAACCTCCAGATTCTTCTGCAAATGAAAATAGTAAAACATCCAGGTATTAAATTTATAAAAAAAAATGTTGAATTATTTAACAATAAAATTATTGTTACAAACTTGCAACAACATTTTTAAGTAAATTTAGATTTGTAAAAAGTATTTTAATATTGTTTAATGTTAAATTGTTTGTACTTTTGTAGAAGTTTATTATATTTAGTTCAAACTTTATATTTTTAGATGAAAAAAAAATTATCAAGTATTTAGTTACCTAATTTGTTTTCAGATTTAACAACTTTTTTGAAATAAATGGTCTTTGTTTGTTTTGTTACATATCTCTGCAGGTGCATAAAGTTTACGTTTTTTTTTATGATAGTCTGAAATATTTATTTACTCAAGTATAATAATAATAAATAATCAAACAATAGTTTTGTGAAAATGTATCAAAGTAACGTTTTGAAAACTGCATGAATTTTTTAAGATTAATGTTTTAATTTTTTTTATTACAAAATAGTTTCAAGATCATTACTTTTTCTAAACTACTACATTTTATAATTGGTATTAACTTAAATACAAGTATTTGGAAAACCATCATTGAGTTTTTATATCACTTAAGTCGTAGTTGTAAATCTTAATTCAGATTTGTTCAAAAAACCATGAATTTGTTAAGATGTGAAAAAGCCTAAAATACTTGAATTATTGAAAAAAAAATCACTAAAAATCTTTGAATTTTAATAAATTTGATATGTAAAACAATGGAACTTTTATATGTTAAGAAAAAACCTACCATATACAATCATTTTTTTTTGTATTATAAAAAAAAGTATTTATTATAAAACAATTTCAAAGAAATGTTATAATTTTTTCAATATTTTTATACTTTTTATGACAGTTTTACCTTGAATTTTACTTTACAGTGTGAGTATGCAAAAAAAAAGTATTTTTAAAATCTGAAAGAAGTTTGAAAAACCTTAAATTACTTTATAAAATCTTTAACAAACCTTTATTTAGTCATTAGTCATTATTGAATTAATACAATAATTTATATATACTTGAACCTTTAAAGATTTTTTACAAATAATTAAATATTTTTTACAGTGGGAAAAATAATGCAAAAAGTGCAACTTCGATAAACGATGCGGTTTCCACTCGACAGGTTGTTAGATTTTTTAATAAACTTTTTATTTTATTTACTCCTTAAGCTTACAATAATTTAGTAACAAATAACATTAGAAGTTTGAGTTTTTCAAAATAATCTAAATTATAAAAAGTTGGACTGATTCAGTACAGTGTTTTTAAACTCAAATGTTTAAATGATTATAAGTTTTAAACTCTTTTGTTTAATCATAAACTTAAGTTTAAGTTTTACTCTTTTATTCACTATATTTGCATTATATTTGTGTATTTAAAAAAAATTGAATTATTTTAAATGTTATAAATTAGAAAATTGGTTTCATTCAATAAAATGTTTTATAGTTTTAAAATAGTATAAAGTTTGAAACTATTGTGTCTAAATCGTAAATTTAAAATATATTTTTACTACAATTTGAAAACTAAGTATGGTGT
>NW_028140815.1:0-12805 GCF_965202585.1 Thalia democratica | reverse complement strand
AACTTAATTTTAACTGCCTAGTGTAAATTTGAAGATAAAGCATAAAATAAATATTGTTCGGAAAATTTCAGTCTTGTGTATAAGTTTTAAAATAGTTTATTAAAGTGAAATAAACATTTTAATTTGAAAAAAAAGATCTATATACAGATTTATAAATTCTTTAGTTATTTATTTTAATTTAAATTTGAATTTCAATTCGAAAAATCACTGTTTTAAAGTACACAAATGAATCAAGTTACTTAAATACATGTCATTATGATGTTATAATTTATATAAAATAAAACGATCATTGAATCTAAATTATTAAAAATTGTATTAGAGATCACTATTCAAATGTTTTAAAAATGAATCAACATAATAACATAATACTTTTCTAAGATGGAAAAGATTGAAGTAAAACTAAAAACTTTTTATGGAATTGTTATACGGTCGTAAATTTTATTTTATAGTTCAGTTTAGTAACTTTAACACTTAAGAAGTTTGAATTTCATGTAAAATATTATTTGAACTTTGTTTTTAATTAAAATATGTATAAGACAAATTAAATGTCCTGTACAAACGCTTTAATGTGTATAACAGGTGTGCAACTCAATAACAGAAAGGTTCTTTGTACACCAGCTACTAGGACCAATTGTTTTAAGCCTCTTTTTTTATTTGAAAAACTGTAATAATAATAAACTATATAATTTAAAACTATGAATATAAATCATTGTTTATAGTTTCTGTTTTGTCTAAACATACAGAAGAGATACTTTCTGTTGTTAAGTACCTGGTTGTATAAAAATGATTTAAAACTGTTTGCTATTTTCCATGTACTTTCTATAAATTTTATCGTAAAAAACTTTAAATAACTACCAATTGAATATTATAACAAATATGAGTTTTTATTACATTAAATATCAGTGTGATCAAATAAATTGTAACTTGATACTTATTTCTAAAATTTAATATATATATAACCTAATAATCATACTCTTCTTAAAATGTTTTGTTGCTGATATAAAGAGTTGTAAAATTAATTTTTATGAAATTCTTAACAACTTTCTAAGTTTTTTTTAAGTTAATCAGTTTACTACCAGCTTAAAATAATCAGGACACTAAAGATATTTTGAAATTTATGAAAGTCTCTGGATGACTTAAAATAACTTGGTATATTTTCAATTCGTTTTTTTTAACTCAAACTAACTTAGGTTAGTTTTTTTTTTAATAAAAAACATTAGATAGTTTTTCAGACTTCTGAAATCTAATTCCAGCTTTTCTTTATTTTTAATGAGAATTAGTTAGTTTTTTCTCAAAATTAGTATTTTTCATAACCAATTTTTTAAATAACTTTAATTTTTTTATTTGGAAATTAAGGGTTCAAAAAAGCCCATTATAAGTCAGTTTAAGATCACGCGTGACAGTATTTTAACTTAAAGAGTGGCAACCTTGAAGTTAGTATAAATATTTGATGTTTTTTTTGAAAAGCCTCATTGAGGGTAAATAGATGTTTATAGATGTTTAACTAATTATTTGCAAACAAATACAGGGTTGCTAAAAACCATAGGATCCCTGAAAAACTTTAAATCTGATAAATTTTTAAAAGAAGCATTTAATTTTGAACAGAAACCGATATAAAACCTGGAATTATAACCATTTTTATCTAAAAGTTATGAAATTTTGAATTAGCACAACAAATCTATCTTTTAATTAAAATTTCGTGTTATCAATAAACTTTCTATTTTATTTAAAAACATATTTCAAGTATCTATATAGTATTTTATTTATTTTATTTTACTCTTTAAGACAGTTTTCTGCCTTAGAGTTTTTTGCCTCAAAAACTTTTGGCATCTCTGCATACATCAATTGTTATTGCGTATACAAAGTATATTATATGCGACTTTGTCAGAAAATTGTTTTTATTTTCTGTAAAATGAATACAAAATTTTTATCACTTATTGGCACTTATAAAAATTAATCTATCCTTTGATCTAGTTAATGACTACTAAATAGTACAACACTTAAAAATTCTTTTGGTTTTAAAGGTATAAAATACATATTTAATTAAAGACTTTATATATATTCAATCAATTATTTAAGTAGTTAGTGGTAGCTTTAAATTTATGTTTTATTAAATCAATAAGTCTTTAAAATTCTAATTTAAATAAAACACATATACCAAAACTTGTTTTTTAAAGTTCTAAGAGACATTACTCAAAAACCTTTGACAAATCTAAAACTAGCTTTTAAGTGTATTTTAAATATTTTATACTATTCCTATGTTCTAATTCATACTAAAGATGGATAATCGCTTGTATTTTCAGAATCCTGGAAGGAATTTAGAAAATCTCTAATACTTTTTTTGAAAATACTTGGCAATCCTGGTTATGCATTAATAACACATAAGGAGAGTAAAAACTAACCTTAAAATTTAATAGTTGACATAAAAAAAGTTTATCAGATATTTTTTCACTAACCCGAAAACTAAATTTTCAATTTAAAAAGTATTCATACAAACAAAATATTTTATTTATTATTTAAACTTTTAAAAAGAATGATTTTTATCAGGTCATAGTCAAAAAAAAATTTTATTACTGTCAATTAACCATTCTAATAAGTTGAGTTTGGTTAATAGAATTAAAACAAACTCTTGTTTAAGTTTTAGTTTAATATGTTTTTTTAAAAGGTAATTAAAAGTATTTATATTCTTCTATCTTAAATTAGAAAAGGTCCAAAAGATCTCTGTAATGTTATTAGTGTTTTCTATTTACAATTTTTTTTCAATGGAAATAAAAGCACCAAATATGATTAAAAAGATTAATAATTTATTTTATTAAATATATATTTAGTATTTAAAGCTAAACAAACTTATTCTCAACTAAGCATTATTAAACCTAGCAACTAGTAGAACTTATACACAAAAAATAAAAATTTTTTAAAATAATGTTATTGTTAAAAATAGGACAAATTCCTTAGAAAAAAAAAACAAAAAAATAAGTTGAGCAAAAAATCCTGCTTTACTTTAATTATCGCATACAATTTATCTTAATACTATATCTTGTTCAATTAGTAAAAACCCAACAACTTGTGTGACAGTACATAGTTTTACTAATTCATTTCAAAAATATAAAGGTATTTAAAAAAAAACTAATTTTTTTTTTCCTATTCATACAATCTAGTTTGTGATCACTATATCCTGAGCAATTTTAGAATATTATGGCTACCTGAACATATACTTGTTCAGTTTGATTTAAAAACAAAACTATGTAAAAGGTGAACAAAATAGTTTAATTATACTTGTAAAAAAACAGTAAAATAAAATTATATCAATGACATATTATTTTTTATAATTCTCGCTTAGTTATTTAATCACATACACTAATTATGAGCTCCTAGAGTAAATGTAGTGAAGTTAAAAATGCCTAAACTTAAATCATAATTTTAGTAAAGGTATTTGTTCAATACAATTCTTTTAACTTTTTTAAATTTTAGGCAACGTAATTATTAACATTTTAATATAAAGTTAACCTCTTTGATTATAAATTGTTTATTGTATAAAATTTCTTATACAAGTTTATTGAAATATGTAATATTTTTGATGATTGAGCAGTCATATTTATTAAAATGATATGTTGCTAGTGATACAATACAAACTACTTAAAAAACTCTAATTATAGTCAGTTAAAAATAATTCTAAAGTAACTTAAGAAAAAAAATTATATACAAAAGTTTAAATTATGTTTTAATTATTTATAATCAAACTAAATAACAATAATAATAATAATAATAATAATAATAATAATAATAATAATAATAATAATAATAATAATAATAATAATAATAATAATAATAATAATAATAATAATAATAATAATAATAATAATAATAATAATAATAATAATAATAATAATAATAATAATAATAATAATGATAATAATAATAATAATAATAATAATAATAATAATAATAATAATAATAATAATAATAATAATAATAATAATAATAATAATAATAATAATAATAATAATAATAATAATAATAATAATAATAATAATAATAATAATAATAATAATAATAATAATAATAATAATAATAATAATAATAATAATAATAATAATAATAATAATAATAATAATAATAATAATAATAATAATAATAATAATAATAATAATAATAATAATAATAATAATAATAATAATAATAATAATAATAATAATAATAATAATAATAATAATAATAATAATAATAATAATAATAATAATAATAATAATAATAATAATAATAATAATAATAATAATAATAATAATAATAATAATAATAATAATAATAATAATAATAATAATAATAATAATAATAATAATAATAATAATAATAATAATAATAATAATAATAATAATAATAATAATAATAATAATAATAATAATAATAATAATAATAATAATAATAATAATAATAATAATAATAATAATAATAATAATAATAATAATAATAATAATAATAATAATAATAATAATAATAATAATAATAATAATAATAATAATAATAATAATAATAATAATAATAATAATAATAATAATAATAATAATAATAATAATAATAATAATAATAATAATAATAATAATAATAATAATAATAATAATAATAATAATAATAATAATAATAATAATAATAATAATAATAATAATAATAATAATAATAATAATAATAATAATAATAATAATAATAATAATAATAATAATAATAATAATAATAATAATAATAATAATAATAATAATAATAATAATAATAATAATAATAATAATAATAATAATAATAATAATAATAATAATAATAATAATAATAATAATAATAATAATAATAATAATAATAATAATAATAATAATAATAATAATAATAATAATAATAACAAACAAATAACAATAGTTTTATTATATTGTAAAATACATTTAAATAAGCATTAAAAGTAGAAATCAGGAAAGTTCAAATTTATACCGTTTAATTATTTTATTTGACATTAAATAAGTTTAAAACTTGAAGTATGAAGTAAAGTTATAATTATAATTAAGAAAATGAACTATTGAGTCATAAAGAAACATTAAAAGAAACAACTAAAAACTCTGCTCAAGGTTTCTTTGCTAAATATTGACTACTTTTTCATTTAATTATAGTTACTATTAAATATTGATTAAAGGTAAGATTGTTCACTTTTATACTTAGTTTAATTGGTTTACAAATTTATGCTTACAAAGAGTCTTTGACATAACTCAGGCTATATTTTTATTCTTTAGAAGGTTTTTGAGGTTTTTGTTTAAAAGTTATACATCTTTTGATTTTTATTTAATATTATTTAGATTATTAACTAAATTTGTTAAGTCTATTACTAAACATCAGCCACTAACAATTACCGTGTGAATACTATTTAAAGCTTTTTTTAGATTTTGATCAATAGTAACAAACCTTTAAAGATTAACAAGAATTATATAAAGTTATTAAAAAACACGTACATGTCAATTTGTTTGAACATTTTTGGCTCTGACCTATTTGTAAATTTTTCTTTTACTTTAAACTATTTAATAAAGTTTTAAAATTGTATATTATTTATACATATACAGTTACAATACTTATTTGATTTTTATCAACTTATATTGTAATTTTCTCTAATCCTTAGCAAAATGAAATAATTAAGAAGTAGAGGCATTTAGAACTCAATTGTATCATTATACTTTACTTTCTGTATTATTGATGATTGAAAAGAAATTATGGTACAGAACTTAATTTTTTCATAGTCAGTTTATTTAATATTTCTAGTTATCATACTTTTTATAATCCAAAATCCTTCTAATTTTCTGGCGACATTTATCAAAACCTTATTTTAACTAAAGTTTAATTTTGTTTTCAAATTCTGAAAAAACTCAGGCTGACTTAGGATTTTTTGACTTATCTTTGCATAATTCAAGTTAATTTACTACAATTTATATATTTTTAAATACATAGTGATTTATGAGTCATCTATTTATTATACTGGTGTTGTTGTAAGATATGGATGGTGGTGTAACGAAATGCTGCATTTACTTTCATTTCCTATGTTTTGAATTTTGAACATAAAGAGTCAGACAAATCCACTCAATCGTAACTTTAACTCAATTTTATTTTAGAAATTATTTATTATTGTATTTATAAATTACCTACTGATAGAGTTGTATAAAAACTAATTTATTTGTATGTTGATTTTCTAATATTGTTAAAATATAAAATTATTGTCAAGATCACATTTGAATGTTTTAAAGCTTTTTTGTTAGAATTAAGTAATCAAGAGTTTTTAAGTGTTTTATTGCTCACGAAAAATTTGTTGATATTAGGCTTGAGCTATTTCAAGTGTTTAATTAAATTATAAAAAAAAAGTATTTTTTAAATATAGTGCTTGTAATATTTTATTGTTGTTCATTTTATAAAATAGATTTCATTAACTCAACTTTCTTGTCTGATTTGTACAAAAGAGTATTTAGTGTTTATAAGGTGATTGTAAAAAAAAAAACAACTATTTAACAATGAGTATACTAATTCCAACATCCTACAGTGGTACAATTAATTTATTGATACTACTTATCAAAATTAAATCATACTTTAATAAATAAATATCTTAAAATTACTAGATGCTACTTTATAAAAATCAGACAAAGCAGTTTCAATGAGGTTTTTCATCAATGTTTCTATTACAGGGTTGCTACTTATTCTTGAAACCTGGAATTTTGAATAAAAATAACTTATAACCTGGAAAAAACTTTAATTTTAAACAAATTTTACATGTTAAGTAGAAAAACTTTGATTTGACACATAAATTATCTACTATAAACATAAAAAACTTCTATCATCGAAAAAAATTTATATTTAAAAAAAACATTTTAAGCAGCTTTTTAGTTTCTTTTTAATGTTTTAAATATATTTAACACATGTTTTTACCTTTAACTAAATTTTTAACTATAAATAGACCCAAACACTAATACTTTTGAAACAAGTATTAAATTTTGAAAACTTTGAGAAAATTAGCCAAAAGTCAGTGACAATCCTGCTATTGTAAAAATAAACCACTAAACGCTATTACATCAACACTATTTTGAAAATATAAGTAAGTTTTATAAATAATTTCAGAAAACAAAATAATAATTTTAGTTGAGTAAAAAGTTTTAAGTTTTATTTATTTGAAGTTGCTTGTAAAACTTGTTTATATTTTTAAATGGTGTTGTTGTAATAGCGTTTAGTGGTTTATTTTTACAATAGAAGGGTTGTAACTGAATTTTGGCAAATTTTCTCCAGGATTTCAAAAATTTTTCGCGGGTTTTAAAAGTATTTGATTTTGGGTCTGTTTTCAGTTTAAAATTAAGTTTAAGTCAAACAACAAAATTTAGTTTTTTTAGAAGTTATTTTTTAGAGTTATCTTATTCTATTTTAATCTAAAACATTTTTATTTTTCTGGTAACATTTATCAAAGCTTTATTTTAAATTAAGTTTTTTTTTTTGGTTTCAAATTCAAAAACACTGAGGCTGACTCAGGATTTTTTGACCTATTTTTGAAAAAGTCAGGCTAATTTACTTCAATTTATAACTTTTTATTAAACATTGTTTCTTATAAGTCATCTAGTTATTATATTGATGCTGTTGTAAGGAATTAATGTTTGTATGATGAAATGCTGCATTTACTTTTGTTACCTAAATTTTGAGCTTTGAGCATAAAGAGGCAGACAAATCCACTCAACCATTACTTTAACTAAATGTGTTTTTATACTTTATCTATTATTGTTTGTGTTAAGTACCTACTGATAGAGTTGTAAAAACCTAAGTAATTTGTATGTTAAATATTGCTGAAATATCAGGTTATTTTTAAGATCACTTTCGAATGTTTTAAATCTTTAGTGTTAGATTTTAGTAATTAAGAGTTTTTTAACTGTTTTATTGCTCACTAAAACTTTGTTGATATTAAGCTTGAGCTATTTCAAGTGTTAAAACAAGTTATAAAAGTAGCTTGTATTATTTTATTTTTGTTCATTTTATAAAACAAATTTGTATAAGGTATTATTCAGTATTTAAAAGATAATAATTAAATTAAGTAAATTTTAATTATGAGTATGTCAATACCCAGATCCTACAATGGTACACTTAATTTATTTGTACTACTCATCAAAATTAAATCCTACCTTAATTAATAAATATCTTATAATTACTATATGCTACTTTATAAAAATCAGACAAGACAGATTTAACAATGTATCTATTACAGGAATGCCACATTACCTGGAAAAACCTGGAGTTTTGAACAAAATAACTTAAAACTTGGACAAAACTGGAATTTCAAATAATTTTAACATATTAAGTAGAAAAATTTTATTTGACACAAAAAATATATCATATAGATAAAAAATGTTTGTCATCATCAAAAATTTTTTTATTAAAAAACATATTTTAAGTAGCTTTACAGTTGTTATAGCGTTTAGTGGTTTTTTTTTTTACAATAAAAGGGTTGTAACTGACTTTTAGCAAATTTTATACAAGTATTCAAAATTATTTCTAAGTTTTTTAAAGTATTTAATTTCGGGTCTGTTTTTAGATTAAAATTAAGTTTAAGATAAAAAATTGTGTTAAAAAGAACAAAAACATTCTAAAAATACTGTAGAGCTACTTAAAATGTGTTTTTTAATTAATAACTTTTGATGATGACAAAAAATGTTATCTATATGGTAGAGTTTTTGTGTCAAACCAAAATTTAATTTTTTTATTAGTTAGATTATTAAACTTTTACAATCATCATACTTTTTTTAATCTGAAATCCTTCTAATTTTCTGGTGAAATTTGTCAAAACCTTTATTTAAGCTAAAGTTTATTTTTTGATTTCAAATACAAAAAAAAACTCAGGCTGACTCAGGATTATTTGACTTACTTTTCAAAATTTAGAATAATTTACTTCAATTTATATTTTTCTTATATGCATAGTGATTTTTATGTCATCTAATTATCATATTGGTGTTGTTGTAAGATATAGATGGTCGTGTAATGAAATAATTCATTTACTTGTATTTCCTAAATTTTGAATTTAAAATATAAATAGTCAGACAAATCCACTCAACCATATTTTTAACTTAATGTTATTTTTATATTTTATTTATTATTGCATTTGTGTTAAGTACCTACTGATAGAGTTGTATAAAAACTAAGTAATTTTTATGTTGATTTATAATATTGTTGAAATATAAGGTTATTATTAAGATCACATTTTAATGTTTTAAATCTTTTTTGTTAGATTTTAGTTACTAAGAGTTTTTATAGTGTTATATTGCTCAATAAAACTTTGTTGATATTAATCTTGAGCTATTTCAAGTGTTAAAACAAGTTATAAAAGTATTTATAGTTTTTGAATATAGTGTTTGTTATATTTTATTGTGGTTCATTATATAAAATAGAATTAATTCCTTCAATGTCTTGTCTGATTTGTATAAAATGTTATTTAGTATTTATAAGGTAATAATTAAATAAAGTAGGTATTAAATTATGAGTATACCAACACCCACATCCTACAGTGGTACACTTAATTTATTGGTACTACTCATCGAAATTAAATCCAAATTTAATTAATAAATATATTATCATTACTAAATGCTAATTTATAAAAATCAGACAAGACAGTTTTAATGAGGTTACTTCATCAATGTATCTATTAAAAGGATGCCACTTAACCTTGAAACCTGGAATTTTGAACATAAATAACTTTTAATCTGGAAAAACCTGGAATTTTAAACAATTTTCATGTTAAGTAGTAACATTTTGAATTGACACAAAAAATCTACTAAATAGATAAAAATTATTTGTCGTCAACAAAAATATTTTATTAAAATACACATTTTAAGTAGCTCTACAGTATCTTTTTGATATTTTATTCTATCTAACAAGGTTTTTTACCTTGAACTTAATTTTAAACTAGAATTAGACCCAAATTAAAGTTCTTTTTAAAACCTGAAAAATATTTTTAAAACCTGGAGAAAATTTGCCAAAAGTCAGTGACAACCCTTCTATTGTAAAAATAAACCACTAAACGCTATAACAACAACACTATTTAAAAATATAAATAAGTTCTATAAATAACTTCAGAATAATAAAACTAAAAAATAATTCAAGTTAGGATAAAAAGTTTCAAGTTATATTTTTTTAAAGTTATTTATAAATCTTACATATATTTTTAAATAGTGTTGTTGTAATTCACAAAGTGCTGCGTCAAATTCAGAGGTGCAACAATGTCAGAAAAGTCAGGAAATACTAAAAAAAGGACAAAATTAGGAAAAACAGGGGTTTTTGAAATTTAGTCGAAAAAATTACAAAATTTGAAGAAATTTCCGATTTTGTCAGTTTAAATTTACAAAATTCTTTATTTTTCAAATTCTTTTAATAGTAAAATTTATTAAAAAGTCCTTCAAAGTCAAACCAAAATTGCAAAAGATTCTAGATAATTACAAAGTAACTTAATTTTTAATGCGTTAATTAGTAAAATTTAATAAAATAACCATTGTAAAACTGCAAAGTTGTTCTATTGTCATATTGAACAACTAACTTACTTAAACAAGCAGTTTTTGCGAGCTTTTCAATATTGATGGTCTGTGACAATGACACTTCCATAGAGAAACTGTTTACACAATTTACACACAAGTTTATCTTGCAAAGACATAAAACCAAAGTGACTTTTGTTTAAGTAAATAACTAAGTTCTTGATAATCACTAAAATTAGATATTCATATAACAAGTTTATGTGTATATTCTTTATAGTTTTTTAAAAGTTCTTTAAATTTAAAAAATAAATAGCTGATTATGTTCTTAACTTGTAATGTATTTACTTCATTTTACTTTCTTAAAAATAATTTTAAATAAAAGTTTGAATTAGAAAAACTAGAAAAACTTTAGTAAAAAGTCAGGAATTATTTTCAATTTGATCTGTGGCAACCCTGTTACAATTTTAGAAAAATTTTTGCATAAAAACCTTGTTTATGTTTGAAATGCAGCTGACACAGAATGTGTAGAAGCGAAGATAAAATATAAGCTTTAAGCCTAACAAATTTATCATTAAACTTGATGAAAAAAATCAGAAAAACCAAAAAGATTGATTTTTTTTTCCTTTTTTTTCGTAGTTGCAGCTCCAGTGTGCCATCCCACTCAACGTCCCTGGTCCTGGTTATTAAATAATAACTTAATTATGACGTAATAACTCATATAACAAATTTAAAAAAAAACATGACTAAGTTATCAACAAAATTTTAACAGAACTTGTTATATTATTTTATTCAGGTCAATAATATAAGTAAGCTAATTGTTGTTTTCAGAATTCCGTGGTCTTATGTCTTATATAATAACTTTTCTAACGTGCCTAACATGTCTTATACTTTAAAACTATAATGCCACTAACTCTATTCAAAATTAAATTGACCAAAACAAACTAAAATGTTTCGTATAATAGCTTAAAATATAGAACAGTTAACCGAACTATGTTTTACTGTATTAACTTGATTTTGTGTTAATAGTTAATAATGTGTCTCTAACTAATATACATATATCTTACAGCAGAAATTATAAATACTACTAATAATTAAAACAATGTCAATCGATAATGAAAATATACAAGTCAATAAACCATCTATGCTAACCAGTTTTGATAACTTTATAGAAAATGTACAAGTTGATATTCAAAAAACGAATTTACTAAGGTAGTCTCGAAATATTTAAGATTTTTGCTAGTTGTAGCTAAAACATTAACGGAAATAAGTAATGATGAAAACGAAAAAAAGAGAGAAAAGAGAAAATTCTTAGCTATAAAAAAAGAGTTGTTTAATTTTCTTTTTGCACATAAAAAGTTCTACAACATAGATAAAATAACTGTCCAGCTGAGTGATAGTTCAGTTGTTTACAAAACAACAATTAACATTGTACAACATGGTAATGATTTTTTAAAACTAGAGGACATTTTGAAACTTAATGAAACAGTTAATGAAAATAATGTTGAAAAAATAAGGACATGTACAAAAAGTTACAATGATGAAATACTTGATGCTATAAGATTAAAACAAGGAAAATCAGACTTAACAATACAAGATGTTTAGCAGTTTTTGAAGAACCATTTATTATTTGAAAAAAGCGACTTCAACACCAACTACTCAAACTATGCAGACATACAAGTCTACATAGAACAAAGAATCGAAGACTATTGCAATGAAGAAGTATCTGTTGAAAATATTAATCAGATGTCTTTTAGATTTCAAGGATCTATCGAAGATTATGAAGACGAGAAATCATGTACGGTTTGCTTAGGTGATTACGAAACAGATCAAGAAGTTTGTCGTTTACCGTGGAATCACTTCTGCTGTAGAGATTGCACGGAGAAAATGTTCTTAACTCCTAACGAAGGTTTACTGTCAAATGTTTTGTGTCCAATATGCCGAGATGATTGTACATAATTGTGTTTTTTTTTTGGAAAACGGATCTAAATTGCACGAATGCACAAAGTTGCACCAAGCCAAATTTGCACGAATTACAGTTTTGCACAGGAGTGAAAAAATATATAAATAAAAAAAAACAGAAATAAATAGCTAATAATAGTTTAATATACAAAATAAATTGCTGACCGAGGGTAAGGGTCAGGATAACTTGAAAAAAAATGAAAACTAAAACTTTATAAAAAACTTAATAAAAAAAATTAATAAAAAGAAATTAGAATGAGGGTTAGGGGTAACAGTGATGAAATAAAAAACTTAAAAAAAAATTATCAACCGAGGGTAAGGGTTAGGGGTAACAGTGA
>NW_028140814.1:0-12842 GCF_965202585.1 Thalia democratica | reverse complement strand
AAAAAGAAACAGTTGATTATAACGCTTTATCTGTTATTCTTCTTATTTATAAGTTGCGAACAATATAATAATTTTAAACAATTATTTTATACTAATTTGAAAACATAAAAGTACACAAAAATATTGATTTATGCTGAATTAAATATATAAATCTACTTTTCATATATAAGTTGAATAAATTAATATAAAAAAATTAACTGTTAGTGACGCATTTGTACAAGATTTATGTCAACCAGAATGAACCCAATCAAATTTGTAATGAGTTACATTCACCTCTCACAAATCTACGCACTCATTCGGTTACCCACTTTAGAATTCTAAAACAGTTGTAAAAATTAAGGACATCTTAAAATTTATAGATTGTTTATAGAGTTTTAATTGTAAAAATAGATAAACGTTTTTTGACTTTTATTTAATCCAATATTTAATTCGGCCATCATCAACAAAGTTGAGATGTTCGTGCCATCAACAATAAATAATAAACTCCACCACACGACCAACAACAACAGCATCCGAGACAACGTACGACCAGTTTCGTCCTTATTAGGACTCATCAAGCAGGCATCGGCGCGAGAAACTGCTGTTGAGATCATTGTCTATTAACATGATTTTTACTTGAAATACTTTTTTTTTGAAAAATAAAGCGCCTTATACAACAACTAAGTGCAAAACACAACTAAAAAATATTAAAAGACCTAGGCATTATAAAAATTTGTATTTATCTAGCTCTCATATGTATCTAAATCTATGAAAGAATCTGTTTCTGAAAATATAATTATTGGCGCGAGTTAAACTACAAATGTACATTAATATGATTTAATGATTAATATGATGTAATTGTCTTTAAATAAAGTTTGAGTGTAAATTGTACACTTAAACAAGTATCCAGTTTTTTTCTGGGTTGTCAAAAGTTTTATCTAAATGCCATCTAGGTTTAAAAAAAAAAGTTTATCGGACCACTTTAAGTATAAAGTTAAACTTAAGTTTAAATAAAATCTTAATATTGAGATAAAAAGATATTGTAAAACTTTTTTCTAATGAAGAAAACGTTTAATAATATAAACACTTTTTATCCAACTGAAATTTCGTTACTTTTTATGTAAAATAGTTTGACATTTCTGATTTTTTAGTGATTTTAGTTCGAAACTCAAAGTTTTTTCAAATTCCTGGTTTTTCTATATTCCAGGTTTTTTTGCAACCCTGTATCTTAATACAATCTTGTTAAAAATGACACAAATAATAAATAACTCTTGAAAAACGTAATTAAAGTACATAGAGAGTAGAAAGCAAAATCACAACGTTATAAGTAACATAGTCGTTTAAATAATTGTTAAACGACACAACGAAAATTTTTCAAGACAAAACACAATAACTAAAGTGGATTTCAGAATAATTCACACATAACTTTATATATAACCTTAAACAAATTTAACTCAAGCTGACAAACCTACAACAAACTGTTTAAAAACTTTATGCTAATAAGAGTTATTTAAATAATTGAAGAATAATATAAAACAAACACAATCACTTTTAACGATTAACTAAAGTTTTATATAACTTGAAATGACTCAGATTTTAAAACTGAATAAACAAACGTTTAAGAAAACATTCAACAGTAAATTCATCTAAATAAAGGTACCGGAATCAAAAATGAAATTGACAAACAATAAACATACGGTATACTATACAACTACGGCCGTAATCTGTTTCATAAAACTAAATTGAAACATTAGATACAAAGTTAAACTAAAGGCAGAACAGTTTGGTTTTTAATAATGAATCATATAAACTTACAATCTGTCTTATTATCTTTTCAATCTAATTTTTTGAAAGTTAAAAACAATTTGAAGCTAATACCTTATTATTTTCTTAGTTACAGCTTACAAACTGATATATTTCATTTTTTAAGTCTACTAATGAACATGAATCTAAACATATTTGTACATTTTTGTCTTGACAGTTTACTTCTAATACTTAACTTAAATTTTTGAAAAAGACAGTTGCAAAAATCGTCTGGTGCCCATGGATTAGTGAATCTTTCCACGTTCCATCCAATATCGTCACTGCTCTGTAAAAATAGAATTATATCACTTACTATTACTACACAAAGTTAAACTTTTTCAAAGAAGGTAGTTAAAATAAGTATGAATTTTATTTTTAACATTATAAAAAAACTACATAAGTATAAAGATGACAACAAACAAAAAATTCAGATTTTCTAATAATTAAGCTGTGAGAGATGTTGTGCTAGTTTAATTATTATGTAAATTAAACATAATTTTGTTGCTGACTGTTTTATTCTACAATTTTAATTTTGCTGTGAAATTTAATGTGCAAGTACAGAAATAGATAGGACACCAGTTTAATTAATTTGCACACACACAAGTAGTTATATAAAATAAATTGTTTAAATGTTTGATTGCAAGGAAAATACTTAAAAACCTGATGGAAAAGAAATCAATAACGTTTTGATACAAAAAAGTGACAGAAGTACATGACAAAGTTTGTTAAAGGTTAAGTAAGTGATGAACTAGAGCAGGACTTTAACTGATAACTTATCAGTCAATTACCAACAACTTTAAGCACTAAGGGCAGAAGCAGCAGTTTAGATCATAAGATGTACTGCATGCCAAGACTAAAAAACACTTCTTAATTAAAAGACCATGGCTTTTGAAACATTTTAACAGACAGCTTCGAGGACTTCAGTTGAAAAATAACAAATAAAATCACGCAAACACCATTGAATAAAGACCTCATTTCACAACAAAAATATTCTATTCTATACTGATTTAATACTTCAACACTTATTGTAATGATAGGATATGTAATAAAATAAATTGTTTTGCTAGTTTAATAAACTAAAAAAATAAAATAGAAAAACTAAGCAAATGGGAAGTTCGAAATTACTTTGTAGATCAATGAGTGGCTTGTATAAAAAAATAACTAAAAATATATGTTCCTTCATTTTAATTTTAAGTAATTAACTTCAAATTTTCAGGAAACATCCCTTTATAATATTGCGATTAAAGTAAAAGAGGTAGAATTATGAAAAAAGTATAGACCAAAAAAGATAAAGCTATTTTTTTCTAATCAAAAAATCAATAGAAAATCCTTTTTTTACCAGTTGTTCAAAATTTATTAAATAGCTTTCAGAATAGTTTCTGAAGTTATTACTCAAAAAATTTAAGATGAGAAATGTTTTCAACGAATTAATTTACTTTTACCTTTTTGGTTTGCATCTCCCACTAGGAACCTAGTAAAATCTTAAACTTTGATCTTTTTTTTTATCAAAACTACTTAAATTTCTAGAAGTCACTGGTAGCTTAATTATTTATGTAAAAAACAACATTAATCTAAAGTGTTTAGCCCCTGTGCCCTTAACATTATAATTAATTGATGAAGTAAAAATACTATTTTGCAGTTTAACATCTAGTAGAATATTACACATATGATATAGTGTTATTAAACTTAAAATTCACGATTCTGATTAATTTAGATACCATTAAGTCCTGTCAGGTTTATTTGTGTTTATACTAGTTATCTGAGAGATTATAAAATTTTTTAAGCTTAAATAAAAGAAGTGTTCAAACACTTGTGGCTAATAATAATCTTAAAGGTTCTTTAATAAACACAATAAAAATATTTTCTGTAATTTGTGTATAGAAATTAAAAAATAGATTACTGTATTATAGAAATTGAACTTTAGATAAATTTTATTAATAAACTAACTAAAAATGAAAAGGTTGCAGTCAAAAGCCATCTCAAAATGGAGTTTTAAGATTTTCAATGTCATCAATCACATTTGTAAGCTGTAAAAAAATAATTAGTTAACAATGTAAAAGTGAACTAAAAGGTAATATTTAAAAGTTAAGCATTGCCCTTAAAACATATGAGAACAAACTCTAAATTTATATTCAACATTTTGAAGTGGAGATATACTTCTTATCAGAATGTGATTTGAATGCAACTTTTGATTTAAACGTTGTTTTAGAGCAGTGCCTTCCAAAGAATGGGGAAAATTGCTTTTTGTGAGGATTGGCAATATAAAGTAAGGGGGTCAAAAAAAAGAGATTTAAAAACATTGTTTAAATATCATTGTTAACTCGATTTGCTCAAACAAAATTTAATGACAATATCTTAAATGTCATACTTTATATATCGAAGAGTCGTTATATGAAATTTTAACTAAAGATTTTAGTTATAAATATTAAATAAAAAATCAGTTTTAATTAAGTTTAAATTTACAAACACTTTTATTCGATAAAAAATATTAGTATACAGAGTTATCGACTATATAAAACTTTCTTATGAGCATATATCTATGCCAAACTAATTTATAAAATAATTATTAGTTGAATAAAAAACTTAAAAATCAGTTTAAGTTTTTTTTACAATATTCTATTCAGCATTATCATATAGTTACAACTATAACCTAATAATTATTTATTAAAGAAATCTTTACACTTATTACATCTAAAAACTATTTATTTGTTATTTTCGTTGTAAATAAAACTAAAACTTATAAAAAAGGCAAAAGGTTAAACTAAAAAAACATTTAGTCCATGTTAAATTTTTCAAGTTATAATTTAATAAAGCATTTTTTAAACTGATGAACCACTTCAGTAAGTAAAACTTGGTATTGTATTTAAAAAATACTTTCTTAAAATTTTTATTACCAAGTTCCTTTAGCTTTTTCTAACAGGACACTCTATTGTTTAGCTGCTAAACATAGTTCAAAATAAGTACAATATACTAAAAAAATTGAGTGTATAATTAAACATAGGTCCAGAACGAAACAAAAAAATTATTTTTTTATTACTTAATTTTTTTTTATTGCAATTTTTTAGAGAGATCCAACTGAATCTTATATTTGATAATATTTTATTTGTCTTTGAAACTGATTTTAAAAAATTGCTTCCCATATGATTGCATAAATTTTTACATAAAATAATATATCTTAAAGGTCAACTGAAAATTTAAAAAAAATCATATAAATGGTATGTCATATCTTTAAAATAGTATTTTTGTGGTTTTTTTTGTACCCTTTCCTGTAACCATGTTTATAAATAAATTATCATATTCTTTATGTAGTAGGGGTAATGACTTGGAACAATAGTTTATTTGGTTTTCATTAGAGTTTTAATCTCTCAGATTTTATGTTTTAAAGGAAGGCCAATGGTTTTAGAAATTTCTTGAGAAAAAATCATGTAGGAGATTCAATTTAATTGAATGTATACATTTTATTCTATAGATATATAGATGCAATGTAAATTAAATAAACTGATAAGGATGTGTTTTCTTTAATACTAAAATCACTAAATGTGTATCTAAAAAAATTCTTGCAATGCATACTTTGTTTATACACAAGATGTGAAACCTACGGTTATAAAACTAAGATAATCTAAAAAATAAACATGTAAGATTTTAAAAAACTGTGTGTGTTGAACTGAAAATAAGCATACTTTTTTTATCTATGTCCATAATACTTATTTTAAAAGTTATTTATATACAGTGATATAGAAAAAATGTTCAAAATAATACTTAAAAAAGTGAAATTCACAGTAAAACTTATGAAATAAATATAACAAGCTACAGAAACTTAAAAAGTCTTAATTAAAATTTTACAATAACAGCTGTTATCAAGTTATTACCATTGGGTTTTTGTAAAATATTAAACTGGATCAATCAAATGTCATTCTACAGTTTGGCCACTAGTTTTTTTGGAAATTTCTTCAAGGTTCTTTAAAGTACACAATTTTTTTTATATTTTAAGTTTGAAATAAAGTTTAGGGTAAAGAACTGTCTAACAACATTGAAAAGATGTGGTGAACTTACTTTATATATATTTTTTGATAAAAAAAGCTTTTGAAGATAAGAAATTTTGTTATCTAGATCATAGGTTTTTTTATTAAACTAAAGTTTTACTACTTTACATGTAAACAATTTTTTAATTTCAAGATTGTTTAGTGATATATGTTTAAAATTTCCTTAAAGATTTCTCAACTTCCAGGATTTTTTAGCCTTAATTGTCACATTCAACATTTTTCTAGGATTTCAGGTTTAGTGGCAACCCTAATTCTTGATGTAGAAAAAAATCTGTCCTGAGAATTTTAAAAGTCCTTAAACTATCTTGAGATCAGGATTGCCACTTGTTTTTTTAATTTTTCAGGTTTTCCAAGGTTCTTCCAGGTTTTTAAAAGTAAACATTTTTGAGTCTATTTTTAGTTTAAAGTTAAGTAAGGTAAGAAAACTGTGTTAAATAAAATAAAAACATCAAAAAGATACTGTAAAGTTACTTTAATTCTCTTATTTAATATAGAATTTTTTTATGATGACAAAAATTTTTTATCTATGCAAAATAGTTTTTGTTTTAAATTAAACATGTTAAAATTGTTTGAAGTTCCAGGTTTTTTGCTTAAAATTCAAGGCTTTTTTTGCCTAAACTTTCAACTTCAAGGTTTTTCAAAGTTTTAAAGTTAAAATGGCAACCCTGTGAGATTTTCATAAAAATCAAAACTGTCCTGAGTCATCCTGGATTTTAAAAAAGTTAAAATATCCTGAGTACCCTAAATGTGTTGCCAACCTGTCATTTTCTTGTTCATTGAATGTTTTAGCATAGTGGTTATAAGATCATACATATTTTTTGACCATTTTACAGAGAAAAGATATTTTCTGAATAAGTGTGGCATGTAACTTGATTAGTATAAGCCAGGGGCGTCGCGTGGGGTGTTGCACTGCCGCAACTGCACCACCTTGAAATTTTCTAAGAAAAAAAATAAGTATCTATAACGTTTTCGTTATTTTTTGAACGAAATCTCTTTTAAAACTTCAATTTTGAAAACGACCATTTTGCCCACTTCACTGCCGCAAACTCTTAGCTGACTGCCGCAAATGAACTCAAAAAAGCAAAATTTCTTCAAGAATTACCGCAAAATCAATATCTTGCGGTAAGTAAGCTAAGTTGAAAATTCCCTAAAACAGGACTTGCTTAAGTATCATCTACAAGCTATTGTAAACATAAAAAAAAACAAAGCAAGCTACTGCAAAGGATTAAACTTGAGTTTATGTACTAACATGATTTTTTAAATTTAACTGATCACTTCTATTAAAAGATTTGTCATAAATTGCATATTTTGAAAAAAAAGATAAAAACCCTAAATCACCAAAGTCTTAAAAATTTGATTTTTTATTTTAATCTGCATACATAAACTTAACTATAACTGATTATTGTTATCATAAAGTTAATAAAATAAATAATAAAATTCAAGTTCTGAAAAAAAGAATTAAGAAGTTTATTATAAACTTCTAGTTCACTCTTACAGAAAAATATTTTAGATTTATATTAAATAAAAAATAGTATTATTGAAACAATCACATATTTAAATAAAGTAAATAGCCTTAATTTAGAAACTTTGATTACTTAGAGTAGTTTAACATTTTAGGAAAATTTAGTCTACCTCTACTTTATATAACTTTTGGTTTAATTTTTTCATAAACAAAGCAAAAATTTTAGATAAAATTGTTGAAACATGGTTGCCTTGCCTCATAATCAGGATAACTTAGAAATGTTAAAAACTCAAGATGACCCAAGATAAATTAAAACAGACCAAATTAGAAAAATATTCAGGCTGACTAAAGCAGTTTTAATTTTTACTCTGAAAATAACAAGCTTATTTAAAATTAAAAAATAAGTGTTTTACCCCTATGGCCACATGAAAACTAACTAACCAAACTTTTACTTCTATAATGGTTACATATTTATAAATTATCTTTAAAATTCTTGAAAAGTTCAACAGCCTCACAACTAAACTTAAAAAAGTTGAGCTCCTGAGAAAAATACTGTCATCAAAATGAAAAACAAATAAATATTAAATAAAGAAAAGATACCCTTAAAAAACTATTGAATTTTAAACCTCCAACAAAAAACATTAAAATTAGAAAAAAGTTAATAAAAATGTTAATGTTTGTAAAAAAAAATGTGCAAATTAGTGAGGAGTAAGGGGGGAGGGTGTATAGGCACTTTTTTACATGTTGTTCTTATTTTAACTTTTTCAGAAAGCTAATAGTTACTCTTTAATAAACTTGAAAATTCCAATTAAACTTTTAGTTACAACCAGTCAAAGCCAGAGAGTACAATGGTTTATTATACAAGGAGCAAACCAAAACAGCAAAAAATACAATTTTACTGAAAACCTATATTCTCCATAATTTTTAAAACAATTTTTAATTAAACTTTTTCATCCTAATTTTTTAAAAACTTTATACTTTTGTTTAAGAGAAGTTTTCAATTTT
This sequence comes from Thalia democratica, assembly GCF_965202585.1. Lineage (NCBI taxonomy): Eukaryota > Metazoa > Chordata > Thaliacea > Salpida > Salpidae > Thalia > Thalia democratica. The sequence continues at coordinate 4,550 of NW_028140814.1, read as the reverse complement.
TAAGTATCAATATATATTTTTATATATACAAAAAAAAAACTTTTGTTATAACTTTTTTTTTCTTGGTGTTTTAAATATCTAATTTAGCAATTTTTTTTTGTTTTATAAAAGAAACATCTAAAGATTTTGAGGCCAATTTATAAAAAAAAGATATGATTTTAGTGATTTGATTTATTTGTTGTTTGAGTTTATATTATAAAAATAAGGATTCATTTGTACCTCTGACTGTGAATTACCGTATTTCAAAAATTTTAAGAATTTTTTATATTGATAAAAGATGACTTGTAGTTAAATTAAAACTGTATAAAGTAATTTCAGTAAAATAATTCTAAAGTAGATGTTAAGGGCATAAAGGGGGGGGGGGGCGTAAAACATTTTTTTAAACACTGTTTTAGTTTGTGCCTCCCATTATGAACCTTTTGTTGCCTTTGACTTTGACCGGCTATATCTTAAAACATGTACTGAATTTTTAAAATCTGTAAAAAGCATCTTGTAGCTTAGTAAAAACTACATAAAATAAGATCAAATTGTTTCATCCCCCCTATGCCCTTAAAAGCAAAGCTTATCTTCAGGTGTAGCAAAAGTTCAGTTGTTTTCAAACTTGACAGTAAAAACATATTTTTATTAAAATAATTGATATTTTTTTAAATTCTGCACCACCTAAAAAAAATACCACGCGACGCCACTGGTATAAGCCATTAAAATTGATTTAAGTTTTCAAAACAACTAGGAATTTTTTCTGACTATTTTTAAATTTAAATACGAAGCTAATTGATATTAAAGTATAAAATAATTATGATTAATTTATAAAAAAGTTTGATATAATTATTCAAATAGAACTATTATATCAATTCTGTGTATCAAAAAAAGATTTAAAGTACATTATAATGATATTTGCTATTAAATTATAGTAAAAATTACCATATTACAATATTTTTATTATCATTAATATTAAATAAAATGATAATACTTACCTTTGTCACAGATACAAAATGTATGGCACCTATTTTAAGTCCTTTTTCAATATTAGTCTAGACTAGAAAATATGCGGGAAATAACAAATAGTCTCAAAGCAGTCGTGATAAACTAGGTACTTCAAGGATACAAAATAAATTATTTTAATGTTTCAACAAACCATAAACTAAAAATATTAGCTTGTCAATTAGGGTAAACCATTTTTTGTACATGTTTAAATTAAAATAATAATTTGAAACAATTTTTTACATGCAATTTATGTTCTTTAATGTTCAACTGATTACACTAGAATAAGTTACTAAACTGAGTTGTAAAATATTTACGACCGTATAACAATTGCATTAAAGTTAAATGTTTTACGCTTTTTTTTAATGTTTTTATAAAACAGATTATTAATGATTAATTTGAAGTTTGAAACACTAGAACTTGAAATCGCTAAAAACGAAGTACATTTGTTGTATTTTAAGTTAAATAAACCATGCTGACTCAAAAAAAATTCAAAAATTTTGTACAGACGACAAAAGCAATAATAATATCCTAAAAAATTTGAACTTTATATAAGACTGTTGTCAAATGACTAGAAAAAAAATAACGCGAAACTTTGTTTTATTTTAGTTTGAAATATTCCGTAAAAAAAAGAAAAAATCGGTAAAAGTTTTTTAGAGCCAAGCCTGTGCCACGAGATAAACTCAAGTTGTTAGTTAGAAGCAATTATTTTCAAGTAAGCTTTTGGTAAACTGTAACTTGGATTTCATTTTTATTGAATCTTATCAGCCAGTTACATCTAAATAACTTTTAATCGTCAGTCTACAAACAGCTTAATTATATTTTATAACAGCATTTTAAATACTTAGTGTAACTGAGTAAAAGAAAGACACCCGTTAAAGTTATTTTCTTGTTGCAAAAAACAGACTTTGTAGAAGTAAATTCCATATTCAATTGATTTTGTTTATAATTTATAATTATTTCGATCTTAGCACTCCAATAAATTTAATGTTTTATAGAAACTAAACTTGTCTTCTTATTTTTTAATATTTTTTCTGTTTAAATATTACAATGTGATATTTACATAAACATACAAAAATGATTTTTACTTAATTAACTTTATTTTGATTTTAAATTTACTTAATTATTGAATTTTTAACCTACTACACATAATTAAAATATAATTTTATTTATCTTGTTTTACTTTGGCTTTATATTAACAGAACATGATTTTTAAGCAAAAGTTTGTTTTTAATAAATATATTTTTATTATATATATATATAATATATATTAGTTTGTTTATTTGAAATAGCTTAAACATTACAAACTATATTTCATCTAAAATAGAAAGATTTTTGTTATCTAACTTGTGACATTTAATAAGTAACCTGGTTGCTAATTGCAAAAAAAAAAATTTATACCTTAAATTTAGTAGGTTTAGTTGTTATTTATCAACTGTGTAAGTATAAACTAAAAAACTTGTCTTTTAATAAACACATTTTTCTTAGTTGTCATGAATTTGTGATTATAATTCATTAAACGTATATGCTTTTTAATCAAAATATAGCAACAAGATTAGATATATATCAAGCACTTATTTGCTTTAAATTAAAAATTGTAAATTATAAAATTTTTATTCAAATACTTGTAACTGTAATTAAATTCGACTTCTGTGATAAATTTCAAGGCTCGCTTTTTTTTTTTTTTTCAAAATGTAATTAAGTAAAAAAACAATATTTTTCAGTTTTTGTTGTTTCTATTTTTTCATTTAAGACTTAGTATTGTCGGCTTCTTTATAACTATTTTCTGCAGTTTGAATACCTTATAGAGATTTTAGAACTAATCTTTACTCATTATATTAGATTTTAGATATTACTTAACAATCTTTTTTATTGATTTAGTAAGTAACTAAATGAGTATGTTCGAAAGTATTTTGTTTTTTTTTATGAATGTAACTGTTATCGAATACTACATACACATAATTAACAAAAACAAATTAAGCAGGCAAACTAATTACTAAAAGAATAAAAGCAATACATTCTTTACTTTTTATTTTCTTCTAATTTTTAGGAGGCACACATGCACCAGTGTCCCTTTCAAAGCTACGCCCCTGGTGTACACAACCGCTAGATTTACTTCAATGTAGCCATTTGAGAAATTAAATGTTGTCTGTTCTGTAAGCTGTAGACCAAGTCGGGTAGAAATATTTTACTTTAAAAGAAGATTCAAGTATATACTAAGACGCCCCTGGTATAAATTGTTGTAAGTTATATACATAATTACGCGATAAGCTAATTTTTAAATAAACTATATGTTTTTCAAGTGAGATTTTTAAGTATTAAAAAAAATATTTATCTGAAACTAGAAGACATTGTGTTAAAATAAAGCAATAAATGTACAGTACTGATAGTTGTTTAATTAAAATTTAACAGTTACTCTTTATTAATTTTTATTTATAACATTATAACGTTTTACGATAAAAAAACAAGCCGATAGAAACGAACAGAAAAAATATTGAAAGTGAAATAAATACATAAGAAACAACATTATTATTTTTTTTCGGCTTTCCTGAAGGATCTGTAGTAAAATAATAAAACTTAAATAATTTTTTACAAATTATTTAGAGTATGTAGGATAAAATTAATTTAAAAATATAATATAAGAATAAAAGGTTTCAGAAAACAGTAGTGTTTTGTTAAAGTAATTAACTTAAATTTCCTTTTAAAAAGATGTTTCCGTTATAAATAAAACAATATCTACTATTATCTTTAATCCTTCATTTGTGTAGTTCAATTAAAAAAAACAAGTTTAAAAATAACTTTTAAATTTCTAATTAAAACGAAAGCTAGACAACTTTTATATTTTTTGTCTAAATACTTCGGATAGATGCTTAAATCTATGCTTTTCAAACAGAAAAGTTTTATAAAACTTACTTTCTTTTGGTAAACAATAGTAGTTCCCTTTTTCTTCTGTAAATTTACAAACACTAATTCCGTCATTGCATATTTTATTATTTTCAGACTTTTTGCATCGTTTGGCTGTTTAATGAAACTAAATTAGTTTATATAAAAAAAAATTTTTTTAAACATCTATAAGGTTTAGTAGATAAATTAGTTTCAATTGTAAATAAGATAATGTTTATAAAGAAAGTACTTGTTTAACGTAAAAATGTTAAATAAAAAATTAAATATAATTCAAAATATGAAAAATCTTATACTATTTTAGTTTTGCAAAGTTTACACGAAAATCACTAAAAGTAAAACAGTTTAACTTAAATTTGTATTTTTATTAAAATAATCAACAAAAAGTTTTCAATATCGTTTTAAAGTAGGGTTATTTACTATATTTTTAGTTACAACAAAACTTTAAAAGTTTTAAGATAGAAGTTCTGTGCATATTAAGTTTGTTTTACAAAAAATCAGTGCCATGTTTATTATGATTAAAAATTGTTTTTGAACTAGTTTTAACAAAAATCAAAGTACTGAAAGACAACCAACCTTGTGGTTTTTCACAAAAATATCCTTCATAACCATCGGGGCATTTACATTTACAATATGGAGAATAATCAGTTGGTTCGGCTAATCCTCCG
>NW_028140813.1:0-12908 GCF_965202585.1 Thalia democratica | reverse complement strand
TAGAAACAGTCATATAAACCTGCGCAACAATTTGATAACTAATGATTAAGTAATTGTAGTTTAAAAATTAGATACATTTACATGCAGAATGAAAATATTTAAGAGCTAATTGCCATAATTAAATGTTTGTATCTGTTAGTTTAATTAAGATACATCTTACCCAATACTTATTAAGTATGTACAGTTAGTCTTATTCATTAATATATAACTTTAGAATATAGAGCAATTTGAAACAAATTTAATAGTTTATAATCCAAAAGATATAATTCATATACAACTAATAACATAAAGTGTAAATAAAAATTACTTAGTCTATACTGTATGACACTACAGGGTGATGACGTAATAATAGTAAGTAGGGAAAAATAAAAGTATTGCAAAATTACTTGAAAAATGGTGGACAAAACAGTCTGATTTATTAGAGTCTTATTTAAAAGATGCCCAAACTTTTTTATACAAATAAAGATGTAAAAACTTGCTTATGTAAATGGAAAACTTAAGCTTGGTTTCTCCTTAAATTGACATAAATCTTCTATTACAATGTTACTTAGATACTTCTTACAAATTAGTATGATTTTTATTATTAAGAATGAAATATATTACATTAACTAATTTTAATAACATTTTTGTCCAAACAATTTTTACCTCTTTCAAGCCTAACGACACTTAAATCTCAGCAAGTAATCTACTCAAGTAACTCAAAAAAAACCTGTATTATTTGTGAAAATTCATAGAGTTACCGGCACTGAAAGACGTGCAAAAAATTGCAGATGCAATACCCTCCAAAGGGGACAATAAAATTATGTTATTAAATTACAGTAAGTGGCGTGTTTATTATAGAATAATACCAGACTGTCTACTACAAAACTGTATCATTTGTAATATTACAGCCGAGATACATACTATAAAACATAAAACTTTACTTGTAATTTAAATAAATTAATATTAAATATTGAGTTTGAAAGAAAAATAACACACTAAAGGAACGTGCGTAACTACTCGTACATCAAACAAAAAACTAATTAGGTGCCGACCAGCATAAGGACGTGGCCTGAAGGACGGCTTTCGTTATTTGTGCAAAAGTCCCGTGAGCAAGAATTCCTCCTCCGGAGGAGGAGGAATTCGCAGCGGAAGGGACTTATGCACAAATAACGAAAGCTGTCCGCCACCACTTTAACTCAAAACCGAATTACACTTGAAGCTCAGTACCACACTTTTATCTGGTTTGGCTGTCAGGCTTACTAACTGAAGTCCAAGCGTAATTAGGTTTTTAAGAAAAAATGGTTGGGAGTAAAAGTGAAAAATTTTTCGCCGGCAGAGCCGGCGAAATGCCTTTAAAATAATTTTTTTTATCAATCTCAAAAATTTCCCCCCACATTTTCACTTTGGGGAAATCCCCATTTGTGAAAAAATTTGTGTGGGGGGCCTTAATATTTATAGATGTATTTATTTTATTAAAATCACGTTCTAAACTTATGGTTCAGAGCCTAAATTAAATGGTTACAGTATCAGTTTAGACATAATCCTTTATGTGAGCAATAAAGAACTTTTTGTTCATTTTAAAATTTGTTAACTACTTGCATCTTAAATAGTTCTAAGTTGGCTTATAAGGTGCGGCTGCAGTTCTAAGGTCGCTTCTGATTGGCTAATATGTTACTTGGGTTAGGGAAAGGGTTTGTATTAAAATTTTGGTAACATTCTGCTGATTTATCACTTTACATCATTTGCATAATGTTATGATTTAAAACACATACAAAACCTTACAACTGCAGCCGGCCCACTTAAAATATACACATTCTTACCTTATTCAATTTCTATACATGCAACTAACATATTCAAATCTAAACCACTACTGTCAAAAACTCTTTTTAAGTAACTATTAACCAACAACAGAGTTGCTATACAATATAATTATAAAAACATTTAACTGAAAATTATATTTCTTTTTGTTTTCAATAGTTTTTGACAGTGTTTTATGTTTAGAAAAAATGGTTAGCATACTTGCATATTAATTGTTTAAATAGTCTTTCTTAGAACTTTTATGGTGACATTATCTAATAGTATATCAAAGTGTTTATTTTATATGGAATTTCATATTTATTGGAATTAAACTAACAAAAAACAACTTATTTAATGCTACACATTGTGTCAAGTGAAGATAAAACAAATGCTTATGATATAATATTTTATAATGTCACAATTAAAATTCAAAACAAAGACTATTTTCAAGTACTCTAAAAAAATAAGTTTAAAATATCTGTACAATATAGTCTTTTTATAAAGATCATACATAGTCATATAACAGTCTGGTTTTTGTCAGCTAGTTACAGTTTTCTTATCATAACAAAACTTTGAATTTTATTATTACTGTTAACTATAATCATTACAAGTGACTGAAACAAACCAGACTCTTATCTAACTTAGTTATGTAAACATATAAAAACACTAAACATCAGGCAGTTGATCAAGCTGCCTGAATGTTGTTTGTGTTCCTATATGTTCACAGGTAACAAAATATGTCACTTATACAGAATCATTTTACACTATAGCTTTAATTTCTTAGTGGATAAAAACATTATAATAACAAAACATTTACTTTAGAAATTAACATCAATGTGTCTCTATAAGTGTGCAAATTAACTACTTAACTTTAAAGCTTGTAACATTCAGACTTATATCAGCTTGATTTTTAGCTCTATATTGATAATTGAACATTTATATTGAAATTTATTTATAAACACATAACTTTAGACATATAGAAAAGCTAATAATGTTTAATAGTAACAGCTCTTTAGTTACTTTCACACACTTTAGAAACACTATACTCTATAGGATATTTTTTAATCTAAAACTTTCATTGTAATTAATTCATAATTTTATGACATGCATTTATAAGTACCAGGGCTGCCACTCTTTTATTCAAAAACTGTACTCTATTAAACCAAATTTCATCTTAACTTTATTAAAATTAGAAACTAAGCAGCACTGCTAATGTGTTATGTACTTCACTTATACTTGATATCAGTCGATTTTGAGCACTAATTTATACTAATGGTATTCTACATTTACAAAATTAACGACAATATTTAATGAAACAACTAATTATCAAGTATTAAAACCTGAGCACTACTAATAAATTAAGTGTTGGCAACCCTAAAAAATTATCTTATATGACATTTATCATCTTAACATTAACTATTTTGTATAACATATAAAGCACTTACCTCAGTAAGAGCAGTAAACCAAGAACAGACCTGATATTTAAATTGCCACAAGAAGGTTAGTGGCAAGAATATGGTATAGATGATTGCTGTAGAATCACTATGATTAAATAGAAACACAGGATTACTAATAAATTGTAGCAGACTGTTGATTTGAGACACTTTTTCAACATAAAGATAAAGACTTTTCTCTGAAATCATGAAAAAAAGGTAATGAATCACATGGTTTGAGTAGAAGACTGTTGATTCAAGATACTTATTAAACATACAGACATTATCAATTTGTTTTATGTACATTTTTTTCAAGCATAAACAGTTTAAGTTTCAGCTGTTAAAGACAATGCTGATTTTTTTCAAACCAAGTAATTGATTTGATTTATCTGCTTTTAGTACCTTTAATTACTTAAAAAAAACATATAAAAAGGTAAACTCTAAAATAATTTAACAATCAAAATAGAAGATGCCCAATTTGCTTGTGCTTAATAAAAACCTTTCAGTGCAACTATGATTAAATAGAAACACAGGATTACTAATAAATTGTAGCAGACTGTTGATTTGAGACACTTTTTCAACATAAAGATAAAGACTTTTCTCTTGAGTCATGAAAAAAAAAGATAATGAGTCACATGGTTAGAGTAGAAGACTGTTGATTCAAGATACTTTTAAAACATACAGGCATCACAATTTGTTTTATGTACCTTTTTCAAGCATAAACAGTTTAAGTTTCAACTGTTAAAGACAATGCTGATTTTTTTTCAAACCAAGTAATTGATTTTATGTATCTGCTTTTACTACCTTTTATTACTTAAAAAAAATATATAGAAGGTAAACTCTAAAATAATTTATGAAAGTAAAGTTTAAAAAAAAAATGACAAGAGCTGCTACCAGTAAGAAAACATTTTACTAATGAATGCAATTTTCATGAAAAATTTCTGCAAACACAATTTTTTATAATTACGTAACAAATAAAAACTTGGTGCAAAAAATTCGCTTGGTGACATACACGGGTTCTCTCTTCTCTCACTTAGAAAGTTTTAAGCTGATTTTAAACTTTTCGCTATAATTTTTTTAAACCTAGTTTTTTTCAAAAATAATATTTACCATCATGTCAAGCGCCGAATTCTGCTTCAAAAAACACCAAACACTTTATAAAAAGGATGAAAAATAAGGATTAAAAACTTCAAAGCTTTGAATTTGAATTGTTTGATTTTTCAAACTTGTATCTTTTTGCATGAAAGGGTTTAAAAACAATCAGCAGATACTAGTATTCGAACTGCGTTCATAACAAATATGTCTGCAATATTTTTAATTTCAGCTTTAAATCTTTGTTTTAGTTTAAAGGTATACATTTGTATCTATTCATTAACTGCTTAAACAAAACATTACTTACATGAGTAAATATAAATGACTAAAATAAAGGCGTTAATTTAATACAATCACAGTAAACTTGTGATTGATTAGTAAGCTACTTTTTATGGAAACCTGTTGGTTTGTGTACATATTTATAAAAGAATACATCACTCTAGTATTAAAAACACCTTAAAACAAGTATGTGAATAAAAATTTACGCACACATTAAAGCTTAATTTTACAAACTCTGTACTTTTAATTTGGTCAACAGTTTATTTTTACATGACTTAAATTTAGCTTAATTTGACTTAATTAAAAAGTTTAATGTAAGTTATGGCATACAATAAAAACATTTCATCAAGTTTATAGATAAGTGTACTACTTGACAGAAAAATAGTTTTTATTTGATGTGTACACTGACAAAGTTATCTATATGATTTGACTGTATTTCTATTTATAGTCAAATAACTTGATAATGTGAACTTTTAACTTGTGAACACTATTGTTTACTTAATTAACTTTTTCAAAACAGTATTAAATTCAAGCTATTTGAATAAAAACTTGTGAGCTGCAGAACAGTTGAACTAGTTTAGCTCTAATAGAATTTTTTAATGAACTCTTAAAACTGTAACACAAGTAATCATAGTATTGTGTTTTTAAATTACATACTGTTCCTGATGGAAAAACCTGCTCATTTTACTTATCATTTAACTTACATATAAACTTTATCATGATACTTAAGTCAGTAACATTCAAAATTAAATATATGTGAACTTATTGCTATATGTAGGTTTTAACGAAAGGTATTTCATTTTATCATAGTTATTTCAGTATTATTTTCAAGTTTCACTAAAGTAAAGATTAACTTTTTATATACAAAAACTATTTTATGTTTGTCATTTAAATCATAATGATAAAACTAACCCACTAACCTAACATTATCTTACTTAATACTTGAGCTAACAGCTATAATTTACATTAAAAGTTACTTAAAACTAGTTAATAAAACTTATTTCTTATTGATTAGTGTAATACTTATTTATAAAATAATTCTTAACTCTAGTATTAAAGAGAACATTTAGTTGCAATAAGTATGAGAATAAATACTTATACAGACACCAATGTTTAAGCTTAACTTTACAAACTATATTAATACTTATCAAAACACTATTAAAACTGTTAGCAAAGTAAAAAGTCTTTAATAAACTGTTAAAGAACTAATTACATTAATAAACTCTATAAAAAAGCAGTTTTTATCTTAAGACCTAACCAGCTGTAGTCATTATAAATTATGGAAACTGAATGAAAATTTAAACAGGAAAATTTATTTTATTTTCTCTACCTTTGAAAACTTTAACCTGTTTTAAAACTTTTTGTTTTTTTTAAACCTGGTTTTAATTTTAAATGAAATTTACCATCATGTTGAGCACCTGCTTCAAAAAACACCAAACAGTTTATAAAAATCATGAAAAATAAGCAAAATAGAACTTTAAATTACATTTATTGCTTGTTTTAGAGGATCTTTCAAACTTATATTTTTCAACAACATATGAAATAAAAGTTAAAACAAATAGCAGATGCTAATATTTGAACTATGTTGATAACAAATATCTGTGCTACATTTTTAATTTCAGTTTTAAACTTATGTTTAAATTTAAAGGTTTTGTATAAACAATTAAACTTATAAAGGTAAACAAACGTTAAATGTAAAACTATATAACTTGTTAAAAATAATAAATGTATAACACAAGAGTATACAAACGAATTTATTCAACAAGCAAAACACAATTAAGTTGATTATTTTAGCAAAACAATTGAACACAAATGTTTATTGAAAGTATTTTATTTAGAATTATTTTTGTAAACTTTCATTAATTTAAGTATTCAACTCAATAAGCAGTTTTGTTATAATAAGAACAGCAAGTTTACCTAACTGATATAAACAAGCTTAAGTAGTTATTATCTGAAAACTAGACAAAACTATAAATATGAAAATTTATGCAAATTTTTGAGCAACAAAATTGAATAAAAATGAACAGGTAAGTTTTATTTTTGAAATTTTATTTATTTTTATTTTAAACTTGCCAATACTTAAAAACAAATGTCTCCATCATTTTGGGCATAAAATTCTATGCAAAAAAATACCTAAAACTTTATATTAACGATGAAAAATGAGAATTATAGAACAAGAGCGTTATTTTTCACGAGTAAAACAATTTTTTTTTAAACTTCTAGTCTTATAATTTCTTATTATATTTGTTATTTGTAAAATCTATTATTAATGTCGGTTTTTGTGAGTTAGAAAATATTTATTTATGACTATTAAAACAATCAAACAGTTTTATAAACAGATATGCCAAAACTGTACCCACAAAAAAGCTTACAAGAATATAGCAGTTTTTTTTTTCACATAAAAACTTATATTTGCAGTATAGTTTTATCTTACTGCACGGTCACATTTTATTTAATTTAAAAAATATTTATATATTCGTTAAAACTTTTATTCCACTCAACATAACACTAATTTCTAACTAATTTTACATATAAGCTCTTGTTGTGTTGTTTTTTTCTTGGGTAAATGAAATATTTGATAATAATTTTTTTCGTTTACTTTATTTTAAACAATGGTTTACAAGCTAAAACAGAGTTTAATTTTGATATCTTCCATTCCAGTAACAAATTATTTTCTTAATTTACTTCTACAACTTTACTTTGATTTTATTTAGAGCAACTTTTTAGTATAATTTAATAAATAAAACACTTTGTAACAAAATTATTATATTGTTTATTGAGCGATAAAAGTAAAGCTAAAAATACTCGCTCCTAGAAGTTGGTGTGTTGGAAGAACCTTTTGGTTGAAGAGTCGCAACTTTTTTGGTCACCTTTTACTTGGGTACCAGGAAAGTTTAAATGTTTTTCACAAATTTTAACTCACACGAACTGTTCTGTTTTGACAAGATGTTCTGACCTCCAGGAAACGAAGAAGTCATCTGTCTATTTGGTGGTATGCTTGTTAAAATAAGTTTTAAAAATAAATATTATATAAAAGAGACCGTTTTGAGATGGAGTGGAACATAAGCCACAAGACTTCTCTTGATGAAGGTGGTCCTGACGGGTGTCCGGATCCTGGTTATCTTCAGGAAATTACCGAAGAACTGAGAGAATTGGAAGTGACGTCAGATGAGGGTCAGAACTCCGCTCGTCGCAAGCTGCGAAGTTGTACTGAAGGGTTTTGGACCTGCTCAAGTGATTAGTATATGATTAGTATACTTTTATCAACAAAATGCGGTTAATCCAATTTTAATGAATCTCGTTTGTAATTTAATTTAAATTTCAGGTATATTTTGTGTACTCGATTATGGAGCATATCATAATTCGTTAAACTTGAGGTCTAAATTAAACTTTATGTTTATTATGATTAGTATACTTTTATCAACAAAATGCGGTTAATCCAATTTTAATGAATCTCGTTTGTAATTTAATTAAAATTTCAAGTATATTTTGTGTACTCGATTATGGAGCATATCATAATTCGTTAAACTTGAGGTCTAAATTAAACTTTATGTTTATCATGATTAGTATACTTTTATCAACAAAATGCGGTTAATGCAATTTTAATGAATCTCGTTTGTAATTTAATTTAAATTTCAGGTATATTTTGTGTACTCGATTATGGAGCATATCATAATTCGTTAAACTTGAGGTCTAAATTATACTTTATGTTTATTATGATTAGTATACTTTTATCAACAAAATGCGGTTAATCCAATTTTAATGAATCTCGTTTGTAATTTAATTAAAATTTCAAGTATATTTTGTGTACTCGATTATGGAGCATATCATAATTCGTTAAACTTGAGGTCTAAATTAAACTTTATGTTTATCATGATTAGTATACATTTATCAACAAAATGCGGTTAATGCAATTTTAATGAATCTCGTTTGTAATTTAATTAAAATTTCAAGTATATTTTGTGTACTCGATTATGGAGCATATCATAATTCGTTAAACTTGAGGTCTAAATTAAACTTTATGTTTATTATGATTAGTATACTTTTATCAACGGTCAACTTTACTACAAAAAGAAATAAAAAGATTGCGGGAATAGCAAAAGGAATTAGGAAAATACTCACCTCAAATGGCGAATTCCAAGGGCTTATTCTTCCTCCAGGTTTCAGCGACTTCAAACATCTCAAAGATTCATTAACAAAAAAGCTATTCGATCACGATAAGGCGACACGAATCATAGAGATCGTTGAAAGAAAGCTGGAAAAAACTAAAGGAACTGACCAAGGAAAAGCATCCGGAATGAAGTTAAAAATAAAACAACATCTTCAAACATACAGTGAGCTAGCAAAAATTCAAGTAACTCACGAAGGAAAAGCATCTGGAATAAACATGAAAACGAAAATCCATCCGAACAAAACTACGAAGAGACCTGCGAAGCATCATAATAACGGAAAGACTCAAAAAGTCAAGAAAATAAAAATAGAAAACATACTTTTAAATGGTGTGTCAGAAGATCTGTATAAAACAATGAAACATGTCGTTACAAAAGAAGATGTGGATAAATGTATTGAAACTTTGGGAAAACAAAGACAGACTAGAGAAAGTTCAAAGTAAGAAATTTTTTATATGTTTGATTTAGCTTAAATAGTTAACTATATTTTCAAATATTTTAAGTGTATTGTATTTTTTTTTTAATTTGTTCAAACTTATTGTTTGTTTATTAAATAAAAAAGCTTTTAACCATATTAAAGTTAGTATTTGACTTAAATAGGTGTTCTATGTTACCTGAAGTATTAAAAGGAATACAACTTGGAACTTACAAAAGCATCGTTTTTCTGACCGGAGCTGGAATATCAACTAACTGTGGAATTCCTGATTTCAGGTAAAAGTCGAAGATATTTGTTTGTGAAAAGTTTAAAAGTTAATAAGAATATTTGCACATATTAAACTAAACATTTTTTTAGGAGCCCTAACGGTCTCTACAACAGTGAAAAGTTCAAACAGTACAATTTGGAAGATCCCAGGCTGGTCTTCGATCTTGAGCAGTTCAAAAAAGATCCGAGGCCGTTCCTGGAAACTTCAAAGGAGATTATGCCGAATCCTGATCACCACCCTTCGGTTGCTCACAAGTTCATGAAAAATTTGTGCGACAGAAAACAGGTGCTGAAAGTATTTACTCAAAACATCGACGGACTCGAAAAAGGTATGACTGCTGTTTTTATAATTAAGTAATCTTTAATAGATAGTTAATTAATTAGTTAATCCTTGTTTTTATTATACTTGTAAAAAAATTAAATAATTACATTTTTTTCTGAATCTTTAATAAACTGTTTAGTATTTTAAAATGTATAACGAACCTATTTAATATGATAAAATTTAATATCTAAAAGTAAAAAAAAACACTAAATCTTAGCTTAAAAAACAAAGAAAACATATACAAAGTTTATATTATTAACAATCATTTAGCTAAATAAATAAATTACAGTTGCTGATATACCGAAGGATAGACTGGTGTTCTGCCATGGAGGTTATGACACAGCTACATGCATGGAATGTGAAGAAAAATACATTTTAGATGACATTAAAGTAATAAGTTCTTCAAAGTAACAAACGATTTAATTTTTTACTGAGAGATATTAATTTACATATATAGTAAATCTTTACTTGTTCACCGTAGTAAAAAAAGTATTCTTGTGAAATTCAATTAGTTATTAAAGATTTGTTTATAATCATAAAATTCTTTTGAAAACGTCAAGTTTTATTTGTAAAAGTGGTTCTTAATGATAAACTTATTAAAAATAAGAAAACAATTAATGTTGAATTATTTTGCGTATATTTATAGGATGACATTGAAGCAGTTAGAGTGTCAACATGCCGTAACAAAAGTTGCGACGGAGTTATCAAGCCTAACGTCATTTTGTTCCAAGAGCCTCTTGATAAATCAATTTTTGATTGTGAAAAGTGGCAGTTTTCTCCAGAAGTGAAAGAAGTTTTGTCCGAATGCGATCTTCTCATTGTGATGGGAACTTCTCTACAGGTGAGTAAAGCATGACATGCAAAGAAATGTTTTTATTTTTAATTTTGATGTATTGTAATGGTTGAACAACGATATTTCTCGTTGGTTACAAACCTTTTTTTTTAACATTGTTGAAATTTCAGAAATATGTAATTTCTTTTTTCTTAATATGTGGCTAACAAACAGGTTCCACCAATAAATCTATTGGTTGAAGAAGTGTCTAATGGTTGCCCGAAACTTCTAATCAACAACCATGCAACAAAATTCTTTGAGACCAACACACAGGCTCCATACAAAAAGATGGTTATGGAAGGTGACATTGACGAATTTTGTACAATCCTGAACAAGATGATTTAAAAATAAACAGCTTCCTTCAAAGCTGCCGCCCACCACGTACAGCTTGGTTGCCGTGCTCACCGAAGCGTGACAGTGCCTTCCGTCCACCATCGACGGCGCCGGCGACCACTACTACCAAGGCATAACTCGTTTATAACAATGTTTTGACCATATTTCAGTTCTTTGTGTTTGTTTATAATGACATTCGAAACTATTTTATTCGACGTATGTTTTTTGAATTAAGTTTATTCTATTCGTTGATATTTATAAAAACATTTTCTTACGGAAGCACAACCGTAAGAACGCAATTTTTAAAATTAAATCGTTTATAGTTTATTCAAGTATTTATACAAGATACTTTTGTTCATAAAAATGTTAAAGAATGATATAAAATACCGAACAATTTAAGCTGAAACAATTTGCTAAAATTTTATCAACAAAAAGTGCTCATGGCTGGAGTCGATCTCACTACCTGCGGGTCTTGTGGCCAATTGACAACCGCTGAACCATTAGCTACTTGGAAGTTTATCTTCAATGCTGGTATATAAAGTAAATAAAGTACTTTATGACTTGATTTTTACAAAAACAAATAAAGAAATTACTCAATTACTAGAGGAAAGATATTATATTTTATTCTTTCAAGACTCTGTGATGCAAACTACGTTTCGGTAAAAGACCTCGTAAGTGCAAAAAATATATAGGTAACTTTAATTTTAAACAAGTTTATTTAGCTATTGTTTTCTACTATAAATGGTTGTTACACTTTTCATTTGAAATATACGTACAAAGATAAAGCTGTTTGTTTTACACAAAACTTTTACGTGAATTTTGATGTTTGAAAAATTTACCATTCAAAAGCTGCATAAGCAGAGCCAGTGTACATATTAAATGCAGTTTTGATTTTTGTTGCTTAAATCTAAAAGAAAGATAAAAACTTATTTGATGCTTTGATAATCAAAAAATTTTAAACTATGTTGATAACAAATATTAATTTCAGTTTTAAACTTCTGTTTAGACTTAAAGGTTTTTATAAACAATTAAATGTATAAAAAACAAACAAACATTAATGTAAAAACTAAATAACTTATTTACAACAATAAATGTGTAACACAAGAGTAAACTAACAAAAATTTTTGTTAAAATATAGAAACATCTTTTCTTTGATTAAATAAAGTTAACTATTTTAGAACAAATTTTATTAATATTTTTTTTAGGTTTGTTTTAGTAAACTTCTATTAGTTTTAATAGTCAACACCATAAAAATTTCAGGTAAATTACATTTATAATAACAACAGCAAGTTTACCTAAGTGATAGAACCAAGCTAAAGTAGTTTTTATCTGAAAACTAGACTGAACTGTAAACATTAGTATTTATGCAAATTTATAAGCATTAAAATTCAATGAAAATGAACATTCAAATTTTTCTTAATTGAATTTTCTTCTTTTTTTTAAAACTTGCCAATACTCAAAAACTAATGTCTCTGTCATTTCGGGCACAAAATTTTATGCAAAAAAAAGACCAAAAACTTTATAAAAACGATGAAAAATGAGTATTGATTGAACAAGAGCGTTATTTTTCATGAGTAAAACATTTAACTTCTAGTCTTATAGTATTATGTGTTTTAGTTTATGTGATTAGTTTAACTTGCACAGTATTTTATTTAATTTTATCATTAAATCCAATATAGTCTGAAATCTTTACTTTCTAATAAATCTATTTTATTCATTTAACTATATACAGTTTAATATTAACAAGTAGTACAAATTGTTATGTCTAACTACATAATTGAACTGTTATATACCTACGATTATTTATATGTTTTAACTGACTCAGTGTTAAATAAAGTTATATATAATGGTTAAAATTAATAGAGACATTTAAACTCATAACGGCTTTAAATAGGATGTTAATTGAAAGAATGGTTCAATGTTTTAAATTCATAGTTAAGTACATACGTTGTTTGTGATATAAAAC
>NW_028140812.1:0-13000 GCF_965202585.1 Thalia democratica | reverse complement strand
CTGTTATTTTGTTTCCATTCGGAGCCTGCTGCCTTGTTGTTAAGGTATGACATAAGTTTTTAATATACAAGTAATTTGGTTTTCACTAAAAAATTGTTATTTTTTATTAAAGCGATGTATTTTATTTGTCATATTATCTTAAATATTCATTCAAAAAAGTTTAAACACTAAATAAAAAATTTCAAGATAAACTTTAACTAATCTATTTACAGGTTGTACAAGAATATGAGAGAGCTGTTCTTTTTAGACTCGGAAGACTCCAAAGTGGTGGCGCTAAAGGACCTGGTACGTTTACAATAAATATATAGTGTTAGGATACTAAACATACAAACCGTAGAATATTTATATGTAACTGTGTACACTGGTTCTACAACTCAAATTTTTCTTATTAGCTCGACTTTTTAGTTTTATCGTAAATATATTAACATTAATCTAAATTAGTTTGTTTTCTGGCAAGAACATAAAGTTTTGAAATTAACTCCGAAACTGAATTTTTCACGTTATTTTTTTAAATGCATATTTTTAATTTCAACAACATCAACTATCTAAACTAGTTATGTTAGTGCACTGAATTCTGTAAATATTTTTGATGATTTAAAAACATCACGGTTGCTATGATTACACAAATTACGTACATGTCCAACTCATATTATACTATTTAACAGGACTTTTCTGTGTTATTCCATGCACTGACGAATTCAAACTTGTTGATCTCCGAACTGTGTCATTTGATGTACCGCCCCAAGAAGTAAGTTTCCAAACAGCAGTAGTTTAGCTTTTATTATAAATATTTTAATTGAATTACGTAATTAAAATATTTGTGGTTTATTATCTATTGTCATAAACACTTATGTATTAATTAAATCATTATCTGGTGAAATCATTTGAAAACTAGAAATTCATATCCTTTATATTATATTTAAAACAAATAGTTTCTGAATTCTTTACTTGTTTTTATATATAATATAATATTTTGTTTGCAGTTTAAACTATTTCTAGAAAAGCGATTTTTAAAGCAAATAAAAAATTAACAAAAAATATTTAATTTCACAATACAAATATAAATTTACTGTAATTATTGTATATTAATATAAACTATTTTTTATTTGTTACTCCGATTTCAAAGACCTTTTTCAACTTTAAGTCTCCTGGAATTTATCAAATATAAAATTCCTTCACGCTAACATGACTAGCAAAATTGTAATCTACCCATGAACTTAATAAATTCCTACATTTTTTTTAAAGTTTTACATGACTTTGTTATTAGTTAACTAATGGTTGTAAATTTATAGCAAAATACTATATATGTTTTAATGTGCTTATCTTAAACTGACTTTAAATTATATTTCTTTACTACACTTATGGAGACCAACTTAAAATATAAATACATTTTCAAATACTTTTATATCATTTATACTTTGCAATTGCTTAATAGATCTTTAGAAAAAATGATATTAATTAATAAATAAAGATATTTTTTAAACAACTATAATAAATTCAAACTTTGGGCAGTGCAAAAACAGCTATTGATAAAGATGCTTATGTATACATTAACGTAAAAATATACTCTTAAATTAAAAAAAATGCAGCACTTGCTGTAAAAGCTGTAGTATAATTAGAAATTTAAGCACATACATGTTGCAAAACATTTTTTTTTGTAGATATTAACAAAGGATAGTGTAACCATCGCTGTAGACGCAGTTGTCTATTACAGAGTTCAAGATGCAACCATGTCTATTGCTAATGTTGCCAACGCAGACGGAGCTACCAGGTTAGTGTAGTATACTAATATATAAAATACAAATACATTAGTGTGTATAATACATTAGTATATAAAGAATCGCGGAAAATGTTATACTAACTTTTAACTAACTGCATACGGATACTGGTGTCAATTGGTTCTCTTAATTTGACACTAAAAGTTCAATAGAGTTTTACTGAGTTTTAACACATACAATATAAGTGTAGTAATGATCGTAGTTTAAAGTTTAATTAAGCATAATTTACAGATATCTTGTATTATTTCTGATATACTAAAGCATAAATTTGTTCTAAGGTTTAAAAAAAATAATTTACTTTATATAACTATTAAAACTTTATTATTGTTGTTAAAAAGATAATATTCAAGTATTTACGTAGATTAAATATAATGCTATTAGTTAATTGAAGTAATAATGCTAGACAGTTAATACACATATAATGTATTGTCAATGATTTACTGAATAATAAAGTCGTTTTTAGATTGGTAAGCTTAAATTCTACTCTGTATAACTATTGATTGTTTATTATTTAACTAGATTGCTTGCTCAAACCGTTCTGAGGATTTTGTTTGCAACCAAGTTTAGATATTAATATCTATATATTTGCAAAGTTGCAAATATATAGATATTAATATCTAAACTTAGTTGCAAATTTCTCAGTACTTTCATAATGTTATGTTTATATTGTAATGTGTAACTTAGAAACTAATTTAATTTTAAAATTTTAGACTACTTGCACAAACCACTTTGAGGAACATGCTAGGAACCAAGACTCTTGCAGAAGTTCTGACCGATCGTGAATACATTAGCGCTGGAATGCAGGTAAGAAAAACAAGTTATTAACTAATAAAACTAAAAACACGAGCAGCTTTAAAGAAAATAGTTACTAGTAAGTGTATGTAAATATACTTCAAAAAAAAAATTTATACTTTGATTACATATAAATTATATTTTGTTCAAAGCGGGAAAACACGTATACTGAATTATATATTAAAAAGAAATATTACATTATTTAACAGTTTATATATATACTAGATAGATATGAAAATGAGTTTTAGCTCTTTTACTTTAGCACTCGAATACAGGTATATTTAATATAATAAAAACTTTGAATGTACCTATTAGCGTGTTAGTACTTAGAAAAATCTATAACCAAAACTATTTAATTAATAAAATAATTTTAAGAAACTAAACTTAGTGCGAAAAAATAAACAATAAGCTATAGACATAGACAAAAAGCTACTTGTAAAAGTATATAATTATATTTCAGCAAAGTACAACGACTCACTTTTAAATAATATTTTTAAAATGGTACAACCTTTTTAAATACAAACCACCAATTACTAAAACAAACTTTTCTTTACTATAAGATCATGTAGTAATATATTATTCATTACATTTTCTATCAGTAGTTCAGTGTTATTGACGTTTTATTAAACCTCTCTGCGCAAGCACAGAACTGTGTAACAAATTTATCATAGTCGTATAAAGTCATGTTTCTCTATAATATGCTTTGAAATAAAATACATTTTAAGTTACCGGGCAAGATCGATAAGATCGACTTAAAGTCTGTAGGCAGCTTATATTAATGTGATTTAAAAAAGCATGATTCTGTATGTTGAGAACACTGAAGTTTTCATTGAATTTTATATTTTGAGCCTAATTTTGAGTTTTGCTTCTTATCCTTAAACACATACTACAGTGTTTCAAAAATATTTCTCTAACAAATTTCTGTTCTTCAATTTACTTGTATATTTTAAATATTCTCTTATTTGTTTTATGTATAAAACATATTTGCAGCTACTTTAGCGAACCTAAATATTAGTAGTTCAAATTAAAAAGAAGATAGAAGAAAGTTTAAGTCTTTATTTAGACAAAAAAACAACAAATTTACGTTTATGAAAAACAAAAAAACAAATACTTATATCATGGTAATTTGTACATCAATATTTTAAAACGTAAAAATCCTAAATCATCGTTTTAAAATTGTAAGTAAATAGGAAATTTTTTTCTTCCAATATTTTGTAGTAGTAAATTTTATAATTTTCTTTAGAAAAAAAATGTTCGAAACTTAACTAGATAAAATATTAAGTAACAAAGTTTCAGTTTAAATTTTTCATAAACTTACACTTAGAGTTGAACTAGTTTTTTGTTAAGGCTAGCATATGTTTGTAAAGTATTTTATCTAAAATTAAAAGGAATTCCGTAAAAAATGGTGTGTTTTCTTACAGTTAAAAACAGTTTACTTCTTTTAAGAAAAGTTTCAAAAAACTGTTCGAACTTTGAAATTTTTTAAAATGTCAAATCAAATATAAACATTACAAAAATTGACATTTAAAATATGTTACTTTTCAACTTAGTGAACACTATGCACTAAAAATTAATAATAAATTAATAAAGAAATCAACCATAAGTATTTTTTTATGTATAAGTTACTAATCAAACATTTTTTTGTTCCATTTACACTTCCCATGAATTAAGATGAAAACTGAAAATAAAAATAATTTTACTAAACTTCCCTATAAAATTAATAAACAACAGTACAACACAATTCAATATCAGAAATATATTTTAGGAAATTATTGTAATCAGTCTATACATCAATTTATTGTTAAAAGTATTTTTTAATTAAAATTACTTCAATTAACTTTAAAGCTTCTAATTCATGTGAACAATAATAGAAGTTGTTCAAAATAAAAAAATAATAATAAAGTTTAATTCATAATAATTGTATAAGCTTAGTAACTTAATTTTATATCAAGTTACATTTTAGTCCTTTCCTTCTATTATAATGTTGAATGAAATAAACTTAGGATGTTTTTTTTTATTCTGAGTCTTCTTCTTAATTAACTTTTACCAAAACTCTAAATGAAGTTGTTTCTTTTTTTTGAAAAAAAAAAGTTA
The DNA here is from genome assembly GCF_965202585.1 of Thalia democratica. NCBI lineage: Eukaryota > Metazoa > Chordata > Thaliacea > Salpida > Salpidae > Thalia > Thalia democratica. The sequence continues at coordinate 8,336 of NW_028140812.1, read as the reverse complement.
TAAATAAAAACCAGAGTTAAATTCAGTTCCATTCAAAGAAAAATAAAACAATTTATTTAATTTCGTTGTTATTGACTGCTTTCCACAGCTGTGACTTTTATTGGCATTCACTGTTTTGATTAAAATTAAATTTAAAAGATCGATATTTTACTGACCTTTTGAACAACAGTTTTAAATTATCAAATTTTCCTTGAACTTAAATCACTTTTTTCATTTCTTTTCTTGACTAAGCGAATTTATTTCAACACTTTAAAAGTTGTATCAGACATAGCATTTAATATATTCAAAGATTCTATGCGATGGTGTTTCTTAAAAAAACATGTTTTATGACCTTAGACAAATTTCAATAGAATTTAATGTCGTAGAAAACAAAAAAAAAACAGTTATTTTAAAAAATTACTTTTTTAAATAATTCATTTTTTTATCATTAATTGTATCTAATTTTAACAACTTTAATATTTTCAGAATACTTTGGACGAAGCTACGGATCCATGGGGTATCAAGGTTGAACGTGTAGAAATGTTAGTTTTTATAATAAAAATTAGAAAATGTTGAAATATAAGTTTTATATAATAAAAAGTAGAAGGTGTTAAAATGTAAATTTTCATGATAAAATTTTACATAATGAAAAGTAGATCTTGTTTAGAGTTAACTTTTATAAATAAAAATATAATTATAAAGTAAATAAATTAATTTAAGGAATATTTGAGTTGAAAGTGTTAAAGTGGTGAGTTAAATAATAAAAAACTTTAAATCTATAAACAAATAAAAATCTTAATTTTTGAATATTTACGATAAGAATATTTATATTCAAAAAATTGTATATACAAATACTAAATATTAAGACAAATTATATCTGCAATTTAAGTAGTTGTTCGCTTAAACAAAGTTAAAGGCTTTAAATTTAAATTTGAAGTTGTTATTAAGGTTTTAAATGATAATTTTAAGATAATTTAAACATGTAAAAGTCCGAGGTTCTGTTTTAGAAAATGTTCTAAATAAACACATAAAATACTTTCTTCTTAATGTTTTATGTTTTTAATTTTCGATATAAAATATTTTTACTCTCGTTAAGAATGTTGTGTCATATATAGCTAAAAGTAACAAAAGTTCAGCTTTTAATATGAATAAAAATAATTTATCAAAGGTGTGTAAAAATATTAAAAGAGATATAAAATTAATTTTATTAATAGTATATGTTATAATATGTTTCGAAACAGATTACTAATATTTAAACCTTTCCAAGTTTGACCTGTAGTTTTATAGCAGGTTTTAGTTTACTTGTATTATAGTATATTGAACGACAAGAAAAAACGCTCAAAATATTTTGTCTTTGAACCTAGTGCACAAATAAAAAACTTTTAGGTTATCGAGCACACCACGGATATCTAGTAGCTTAAATAATTAAAATGAAAGTTAACAAAAACATAAATTTAAAATTTACAAAAACTATTTTCACATTTTAAAAATATCATTTTAAAATAAGACAAATTGCTGTTAATTCTTAAAAAATTTGTCAAAATAAACTTTTAAACTTTTTAAGTTGAACTAAACAATTTATTAAAATTGTAGACTTTTTGCTTTCTTATATATATTTAAGGCGGAACAAAACGTAATGCATAATTAAGTAATAATAAACAGTATTAGTAGTAGTTTAATCATTTTAGCGATAGCACAAGTTTGTAACCGTTAGGTAGTATAGATATTAATTCTAAATATCTTTCTTAATAACTTTAATTTTGAAAACTTAAAAAAGCTTCTGGAATCTTAAACTTGATTTTTTAATAAAACTCTATTTTTATTACAAAATAAATTTCTTAATTAAAATAAGATATATATACCTACTTTTAAAAATTTTGTATATAATAGTTATAAACCAGTAGTACAATAATTAGTTCTAACTAGCTTAATGGTTAATAGTTACCTGTTTTTGTACTACATATAAATTTGATAACAAAACTTTTCTTTATAGTAAAATATGACAGCAAAAGTATAGATTAGTTGATGAATATTTTAGCAAACTTCAAAACTTTGTTATAATTACAGATTTTTTAACTAGCTATTCCATTTAAAATTAAAAAGAACTTTATTTAATTTTTTGTGAAGTCATTAATTTTTAACAGCAAGGACGTAAGACTTCCAGTCCAATTGCAAAGAGCTATGGCCGCTGAAGCCGAAGCAACCAGAGATGCCAGAGCTAAGGTTTAATTCAGTTTATAAAGAAACAACAATTTTGAATACGTTTAAATTTAATAAATAAATATGTTTTACTATATCATTAGCATCTGTAGCTTTTTTTTACTATTTACTAATGTTTATAAAGTATTTTTAATTACTTATACCTGATAGTACAACATAGTTACTGTTAGTTGTTAAACTCTTGAACTTAATTAATAGTTATGTAAATTATAATTAGATAAAAAGATATAAACTCGTGACAGAAGTAGCAAATGTTCAACATCACGTTTTTTATGATGTCATTAAAAAATGTAAAATAATGTCATGAGTTTACTCATTATTACAAAACTTAGTCGTACTACTGTAAAAGAATAAATTTACAATGAGTTTTAATGCTTAAGTCTTATAAATAAAATATATTGTTAAAAGAAAAGTATTTATGAGCGCAACACAATTTTGTAAATCATTTGGTCGAATTGTTTTAAAATAGAAATCGGTTACACATGAACTGCTTAATAAGCACATTTATTAAAGTTTAAATTTAAGCAATAAAACTATAGTTTAATATTAAAATTACAATAGTGCTATTTAATTAGGAAAATATTAGCAGTTAACCAACAGTTTTTCATTTTGAAATACGTAAACTTTTTATTGTTATTCCAAAAATAGTTTAAAGTTTTATATTTCAAAACATAATCAACTATATAATATATTATAAATGACCTAAAATGCAACTCAGACCTAAAATTTATTTGTTAATAAATAAAGATTTTAAAAATAAATGTTTCTGCTAGAACTTTGCTGTTCATTTATTACAATATTTTATTCTGACAATTTTAACTTAATTTAATCTCAAGTATTAGTACCAAATTTAAATATTAAGGTTCAGATTGTTTAGTTAATTTTGAGAAATTTTTTTAATCAAATGAAAAAAACTTACTAAAGTAAATGTTACTTCTACAGGTAATTGCTGCTGAAGGTGAAATGAATGCTTCAAGAAAATTGAAAGAAGCTGCTGACGTCATGTCTGAAAATTCCAACTCCCTACAACTGAGGTATGTTAAATTGATACTCTTTTAATGTTTCTATAAATACAACTTATAAACTGCTTTGTAGTACAACTTAAACTTTGTAGAGTTAGTTGCTCTACTATTTTGATAATATATATTTATTATCTGCTTTATAACTTAACAAAAACTAAAATAATAACATAATTAGAAAAAGTTAATCGAACACTATTAAAGAACTTATAATCAAATAAAATTGTTATAACTTTTATAATATATATTAAAAATGTGAGTTGTAATGGAGTACTGTGTGATTGTAGTTTCTAATATTTTTGTTTACAGATACCTCCAGACCCTGACTTCAATCAGCGCAGAGAAAAATTCCACCATAATCTTCCCTCTTCCCATCGACATGATGCAAGCTTTTATTAAAAAGTAAAAAGTATTCAGAAAAATTCAAGTTTCATTTTGTTTTAAAAGGGTTTAAACTCAATAAACTAATAGTATAAAAGTCTTCTTCAAAAATTTTAAAATTTAATCAGCTGTAACTTTCTTACCAAAAACAAAAAAATGTAATGTTAAAAAAGTATTGCAGAATGAAACATTAAAAGACGTGTATTATCTTAAATTCTTTAAAAAAAGTTGTAGTATTGTTACTATATTGCGAAATCTTAACAAGTTACAAGTACAAATAAGTGCTTTATTTTACAATTAAAACCAGTCCAGATTGTATATTTCTTTTTATATATCATCCAAAAAAAAAATAATCAAAAAAAAAAAAAATGTTTTAAAAATTCCTGTTAAGCTTCAAACTTTTTTTGGTTTTTTGTGTAAATTTTTTTATGATTATAAATATACTTCGTTCGTGTTGATTGAGATTAGTTAAAACTTTTAAAGTTTTATAAGGTGACATAAGAATTACTCCACGACCAATTAAATGTTTTAATATTTTTTGTTTCTATTAACGTAAATTTGAATCAAACTTTTAGTTTTATTCTAAGAAAAGTGTTTACTAATGTATCAAACAAAGTTTATACTTTGGTTTTTCATGAATTCATTTTTGTTATCAATAAAACTATGACATACCTACTGATATTCTGTTATATAATCTAAGTTTAAAAAAACATATTGTCTGGCTTTTAACTGAGATTTTTTCACCTTTTTCAAATTCAATCAAGTTTCATGCTATAACCTAAACTTAAAATATACTTCACAATCTAAACTTTATATGTATTTATAGTTGTAAATACAAAATTATTTATCTTTATTCTAATAAAACTAAATGGATATATAAAAGTTAAAGATAAAAATGAAAACTACGATAATAATAATTCTTTAAATATTTGAAGCGTAATATTGTAAAAGTTTATAAACCACAAATTACTAAAAGGAAAACTTTCTTGTTATAAAGCCGTGTAGTGATAAATTATTTAAACTATTTTCTATCTAGAGTTCAATGTTGTTGACGTTTTATTAAACCTCTCTACACCCGTACAAAATTGTGTAGCAAATTTAACACAAAGTCATGTTACATTATAACAAACTTCTAAGAAAAATAGATTATTTGAGAATAGTATATCCTAGTAAAATCAATATGAATCGTCTCAAAGTATGTATGCAGCTTATATTATCGCGATTTAAAAACGGTTCGATGACTTATGTTATTTTAGAATGACTTTAAAACGCATCACGTTGTGTTTTAGGAGTTAGAGTCGTTTTTAAAATATCTAAACAGTTGCTACTGTGTTAGAATTTTTTATATACTTAATAAGTTTTATATACTTAAATGATAGTTACTTCATTTAGTTAAGAAACTTTTGAACTTAGTTTGTTATTAATTTTTTTTCTATTGTATCGATACTTTAGTAACATACATAAATGATAAAATAGTTTAAATTGAAGGTTAAATTTCTATTGTATTTTTTTCGAAAAAAACTATAGGTGAGTTTGCGTTTTATATAAATAGTAAAGTAAATATTTGTTTTATGGTAACTTATACATTAATAATGCAATATGTAAACGTTCTAAAGGTTTATTTTTTGAGTGAAAGAAAGAAATAAAATTTTTAACAAAAAGTTAGTATAAATTAACTTTTTAATATTTTAAAATACCTTTAAAAAAAAAGTATTAGTATCATTTAAAAATGTTTTAACATGAATTACTAGCAAGGCTTTTCTAATTGTTGTATATGTAATTCTACAAGAGAAAGTCCGATTTCATTTCGATAAAAGTAAAATATTATTTTTCCATTTATTTTGAAGTTTTAAAATGACTTTCAAGAGTTCTAGTTATAAAGTTTAAAAGTTTAGATAAAAAGAGCTCTTAATCAGAAATAAAAAATCAATAAAACTTAGCTAACGATCAAATCTTTGAAAATTTTTATAACGTTGAAGTTATATTATAATTATTAACTCTGTAAGTAGATGATGAACATTTTTTTAATGTAAATTAAAACTAGAGTTAAAACATTAAGAAAACTTTTAAAAAATAAAACATTAAGTATAACTTCATAAAATGTACTTGTAGAACATTTAATAAATAAAAAACTTCCAAAAATACTTTTGAGGAAAAAGTATATAAGTACAAAAACATAACTATTTTACTTTAATTTATTGTTGTTCACTACTTTCGCTACTTTGCGCAGTTTATTGAAGTTGATGATTAACATTTAATTAAATATTGATAGTTAACTTACTTCTTTAACAACAGTTTTAAACTACTTATTGTTGCAGTTTTATTTAAATTAAGAATAAATAACTTTTTTTGTATATTAGATTAATTGAAATTTTGACACAAGTGTATAAATTTAAACTTAATTTTATAGAAACGCTTTCTTTAGCATTAGAATGCGTTGTAATATAATATTAATCTATTCATAATACTAATTTATTCATTGTCGGTAGAAATGATTAAGACTTTCTGCTTTAGGCTAAAGCTGTGTAACATATCTATCATTATTACATGAAGTTCTGTACATGAATGTAACAAGCTCTGAAGAAAATAGTTTATTTTTTTCTTTCGCAATAAAATATTTTTGTAAAATCGATAATAGTTAGCTTTAAATGTGTATGCAGCTTATTGAATACGATTTAAAAACTGTTCGATGATTTATGTAGTTGTATTGAATTTTTGAAAGTATTATGCTAAAAGTATTGAATTTTTCACGCTTCATATTGCGTTTTTGATTTTAAAGTCAGTGTTTATATCCCTAAACAGTTGTTATGATATTGAAATTTTATATATATTTTTTTAATTAATCTATTTAATACTACTTATATTTAAGTTAAAAACCTGTGTTTTGCTTTTTATTTATATATTTTATTTGCTATCAGACGTATACAATGTAATTTAAATTTAAGTTAAATTGTTATTAAGACAATTCGAGTGAAAGTTTAATTCAAAATAAATATTCCTAATTTATACTAGACAAAAACTAACGATAAATTTACGTTTCAGAAACGCAGTTTAATAATTATTTATTTTTATATATACACCGATTCTTCATATCGTTTATCTTTGTACAATATAGTTAAAACTAAAATTTTTTTCAAAAACAAAAAGAAGAACTGATTGATTTTTTTAATTTAAAATTTTATATACTTTTTAGTATCACTGTTTAAGTAACAGTGTTATAGTTTATATAAAAAATATGTTAAAAAAACTTTTCAAAACGAAAAGTATTTTACGGCTCCTGGTAAAATAAATAATTTTTAGTTTTAAGTAAATAATAGATGGTATTTTTAAATTTTCAAACTTATAGCTTCTTCGATTTATTTTAAACTCTAAATATAAATTGTTACTCATTCTAAAATAAAAAAAAAGTTAAAACCAGAGGACAAATAATAAACATTTTAGTGAAAAACAAACATTGTTTGTTTACGAGTGTGAATTGTTGATATTGAAATTCTTATGGACTATTTTATCTTGAAATTTTTTATATTTCATTTTTAATTAATTCATTAGTCAAGAATGTTTACAAAAGCAAAACTTTTTATAAAAAGCATATATTAAAGAAAAATTAGTAAAGTTTAAGTATACTATTAACAAGAAAAATTTGGAAAAATTTGCACGTTTTCTATAAACATTATTTAAATTTCAATTGGTTTAAGCAAGTTAAATAAGTTTACCATCATATAAAATAAATAGATAATTAGTGTTATTTTAAAAATCTGTAACATAAAAAACTAAACAATTTAAAAGTTTTTTAAGGGATTAAATAAATATTTAGGCCTAAAAGTTTAGTACTTATTAAACCTATATAATCCCGTGTCAAATCTTAAAAACTATCAGAGTGTTATTCGCGTTGTTAAAAAGTTTTTTTTTGTATAACTACACAAAACTAAAAATAAAACAATGATAGAAGTGTGAGTTAAGTATCTATTAAACTAAAGGAAGTTAATGAGTCATTTTACTAATGTTTTGCTTACACTTGCTCTGTTTTGCTAATGATTTAATTGCACATTTTATTTAATTTCAAAAATGTTTATAATAAAAGTTAACGTGATTATCATTTGCGATATTGAAAGTATAACATTGTAAAATAACATACTTTGACATTATATTCGAAAAGCTTTTATAACATGTACATACATTTATTTAAAGAAAATAAACACTGTTTAGAAATCAACTAACATTAATGTTTTACTATCAAACTATCTTTAGAAACAATTACAGGTTGATACAGGTAGAGGTTTTTTAACTTTACAACTTTTAATCAATTAAGAATACTTACGACAAATTTTTAAAAGTTTTATATTTTCGGTATGCTTTTTAAAAAAGGTCTGAAATAAAAAAATTGTTGTAATAAAACGAAAACAACAGCATGTAAAAATAGTAAACTTAGTTCTACGAGGTTATTCATGAAGCTTTTAAAGTAGGTAATAATTATTTGAAAAGTTTCATTGACATCTCCGTTGAGCTGTTTTACTAGGTTAGCATAGAGAAACGTCATTTATTTAATAAAGCAATTACTTCACGAGTTACATTTTTATGAGGTAATAAATGAAATTTTTTAGGATATATAAGCTGGCGAAATGCTGTACAATATTCAAAGCTTTTCACAATATTGCTAATCAGTTGTAAACAAGTTATTTTACTTGTGTTTTGCTTATAGTTTCTATACTGTTTAGAGAGCATTTATATACTTTTTAG
>NW_028140811.1:0-13219 GCF_965202585.1 Thalia democratica | reverse complement strand
GGACAAGAAATGTAACGACTTTGCGTTTAAATAGAAAAGGGCGCTAGAGAGTTTTCTCAAATTAGGGACTTTTTATCTCTTTGTTTACTTATCGAACTGCTTTAGCATGGCGGCAGTCTAGTTTTACCTTTGTACTGATAGTATAGCGTTTGAAAAGATTGTGGTCGCCTCGTACTTCTTGTACGAAGGCGACTGTTTTTTATATTAACTTGTAAATTGGAATAGCTTATTTGTATATTTTGTTATCATGTATCGCAGTTTATATTCATTTTAATATAATTTGTGTTTCTAGACTCGATTTCTTATATACAATTAGTTAAGCATTCTAACAATCTAACTATTTAATTAAACTAAGCTTCAAAGATAGTCTAAGTTTAGTTCGCAATTCATTAAGTCGACTTAGCTAAATAACTTAGCTAAGTCATATCTAAACATTTAAATAACATCACCGATAAATACTTATAACGCGCACGGAGTCAGATAATAACCAGCATTGCGCGTATAAGTAACGTTATAAGTAAATCGGGATAGTTAAAGCCACCGTAAAAAAGTACGAGGCGAACACAACACTTCTAAGCAAACAAAGTGCTATCAACTACGAAGCTAAAAACTAACTCTCCAAAAATAGCACGTTACTGAATTTAAGCGGTGGAATACTTTGAGAGAAAAAAAAAAGAAAAATAACACCGCTTTCAACTTCAGAAAAACAATGCTAAATTGTTACATTCCTTTCACTTAATTTCGCTATTTTGGAAATTACTTTTGTGGAAAAGAAATTATTGTCTTTTATTAATTTTGAATTTGTAAAAAACACTAAACAACATCTAATATAGAAGCAACTGTCGTCGACTTTTATCTTGTTAAGTAAAAAAGTATTACTTTACTTTTAAAATTCTTTAAAATCCGTTGATGCCGTGCAGAATTTAAAAGTTAAAACATTTTATAAAATGACAAAAACTCAAAAAAAATTCAGAATTCCTTACTGATAGTACTCGCTCTTCCTTGTTTCCCGTACACGCTCCTCGTACATGCTTGGTCTGCTCATCTGTTTTCCGCCTCGGCCACAGTGCTGATGGTACATCAGATCTCTGCGTCTCCTTCGCCGACTTGTTGATGACTTTAAACTCTCGAGCCGTTTTCGTGCGAAAGTTCAAAAAGAAAGAAAGCAACTACTTGAATTAATTTTACTAAAAGTAAAAATATAAGAAGACACTTTTTCAAGTATTTTCAAGTACATTCAAGTATGTTTATAAGAAACTTAAAAACATTTATAGCTTCAGTTTAAACGAATTATTTTTTAGACAAACTTTTAGCGTAAAATAAACATGTCACATTTAACACGAGTTAGTTGACAAAACAAGCAATTACATGCATTTCAAAAGTTTAAACTTGTTTTCGTAAAAAAAATATAGCTATTGAACATTGTACTAATTTTTAAAACTTTAGTATTCTAGGAAAGTAAAAAACAAAGTTGTTTGTTAGCGTTTAAATACTGAATAAGATTTTTAATACGTCGAATGACGTTATTAAAAATGTGTTTTTATAAGTAAGCTGAAGTGTATAACAATAGAAAAAACATGGTAATAAAGTTTGTTACCAGTAATTACTAAGGTTATTATAAAAGAACTGTAATATTATAGTTCAAATTAAATGATTTTTGATACTTTAATTATTTAAAATCTGCCTACTTAGATATACACAATTGTATACGCTAAAGTTATTAACATATTAAAATTATATATTAAAGTACTTTTAATTTAAAGTCACAATATAAGTATGAAAAGGATAAAAGTATTTCCTTAAAAATTTTTACATATAACGATTAAAATGTCAATAAATTACTCTTCGATTAAAAAAGTAAAACAATCGTTTGTAGAAAAACTTATTTATTAGATACATAAAACAAAAGTCTCTAAACGAAAAGGTATTTAAAAACTTTTTAATAAAACATATTTCCTTTGTGAGGTATTTGTTGGAGATTGAGGTCGTAAACCATTGTATCAAACTTTTCAATATCAAAGACAATCCTGCATCTTGAACACTTCCCATCGTTATGTAGTAATTCATCGCAACATTTGCAACAGACTGGATGTCCACACGGTGGTATAACTATGTGATGATCTTCTTCAATTATTTCCTTGTAGCTTGACAGGCACACTGGACAACTGTTTTGTGTGAAAAAAAATATGACCGGGCTGTTTGCTTCAAAGTTTTCAAGCGTGTGTTTAATAGAGCTGCTATGAATTCCATTCTTTTTTGTGAAGTTTCTGGTAAAAGGTCCTTTTTCCTTGCCATATGTCTCCCAACAAGACATATGTTTACGAAGGAATTCGGGATTTACTTCTAGTTCTTCTACTATACTAAATACAGGTACATTAGTTTTAAGAAATTTTTGACAATCATTACTCAAAAAAGTTTTAAATTTTGTTAGCAAGAACTTCATTTTCGGATAGATATAAATGAATTCCTCTATTACTTGACGTGTAACAGTATTTTCGTCAATGTTTATGCATTCATACTCGTAAGATTTGAGGTTTTTTTCAAAGATGTCAACACTTTGGACCCATTTACCATTTCTTTGGAATGTTGTTGTGGTCAGTTTAAAGTTAGTTGTCATTTCAAGTTTTGGTTTGTGAAAAAGTGAAAATTATAAAGTATCTGAAAATAAATAGAAAAATAATTAGAAAAATTTTGTTAATATCCTAAGTATACAATACTCTATAATTTTTAGTTCATAAGTTTGACATAAACGCATTTTTAATAAATAAAAGATTAAAAAGTCGTTATAGCTGCGTAGTATATCTAAAGTATAATAATTTATCTATTTTTTTTTTACTAGTTCAAAAAAATCAACTAGATTTTATAAAAATAGTTTAGTTCTTTATTATTTATAATACTCAAACTTCTTTACATATTAATTACAAGGTAAATATTATTTTTCGATTATGTAAAGTTTGTACCGAAATACAAACTTACAACCAAAGTTTGTTTACTGAGATTTATTATCTATAAGGGTCGTCACACACTCAAGCTACTTAAGGAGTTTTGAAGTTTTAGAAAACCTTAGGGTAACTTAGAATATTCTGTCTTTTTTTTTTAATTCAAGTTTATTCTGGATAGTTTTGATTTTTAAAACTATATAAGTATATTTTTGAGATTTTTTTGAAATCTCAGGACAGTTTTTTTATAGATCTATAATGAGATTAAAATTGATCCAATTTTAATGTTCTATTGTTTTATAAACCCAAGCTACACAAAGTCTAGTTATAGATTTGAGTCCTTTTTAAATTAAACGTCTAAATGGAACAATTAAGTTTTTAAGATAAAATACTGTAGTTTATATATTTTAAAAATAACTAGAAGAGTATGATTCATAACTCAATCAATAAAATGTTAAAACACTTTACTTTTTTTATAATAGAAAATTTTTAGTAAACATTTAAACTAAAACAAAACAATATTTTTTTAATATTTTACAGCTATTAAAAGTAATGACTTTTGACATCCATCTAATAAGAGATAGTAAGAAATTTTATGAACTTTTATGCGAGTTGTGCAAAAATTATATAAATAACTATACTAAGTATTATTCTAATGTCGTGATTGGACACAAAGTATAAATCATCTATACTTTAATAAATAGTTTAAAATTAAGTTGAAAAGCAAAACAAACCTTTATTCATCTTTGTTTTTACTAATACTTTAACTTAAAGGGAAAAAAGTACAATTTATATTCAATTTACTATTTGAAAAACTTAGTTCTACTGCCAGAATGCTTTTTATGTATGTTGGAATTTAAAGTTTGTTTTTGTAAAACTCTAGATGTTAATGATTAGGATTTTTTTTCTTTTTTTTTATGACTTGAAAACAAATTTTTATATGATGTCTTTATTCCTAGATACAAAGTCATTTCGTTATTACCTTGATACTAAAAGATGTTAAGAATAAAAAAAAGATGTTTGCTCTGATTAGTTTCTTTTTTGTTTGTAAAATCTTAGACTATAAATTTTGTCTTTCAGGCAAAAAAAAACTGAATTTTTGAACGAAATTTGACATCTTTTGATTTTATGCTTAAAAATGACCCAGGGTTGATATACAATCACGATAATTTGGGCCAGGTAGATATTTTTAAAAATTTTAAAGTTTATCAGATTTCGCTCGCTTTCTAGGCTAGTTTGAAATTAATATATAAATTACATGCTGACTATTGCAAGTTTTTTTTTAATTAAATACTTAAGCTGGTTTGATTTTTATTAAAACTAAGAATGATACAAGACAGTTTATTTTATAAAACAAAAACTCCGAAAGTTTTAAGATGTCTAATATCTCAGGACAACATTTTTCGTGAATATTAGTAAGGTCAGTGTTTTTTTTTTTAATCTTTATAGTTTTTTAATCAAGTTCGTTAACAACCTGGCTATTATTTATAACAAAAAGTTTTTGAATTATCATAGGGATTTTAAAAAAACACTTGGATAATTTAGGACAGGTTTTGGTTATTATGGACAATTTTTTGAGTTAAAAATTTGAAAACCTTATTTAAGTAACTTTCTCGAGAGCTCCACTAAGTCTGATCAATAAAAGCTATTGAAAATTTATTGTAAAAGGCATCGTTAGTGTGACATTTAATTTTTGTTTTTACAATTTACATGTCAATATCCTATTTTTAAAACAACTTAAATATATCCAGAATTAAATTTAAAGTTAGGCTCTTTATTTTTACTTAGTTGAGTTTTAACTTAAAACAGTTTTGTTGGTTGGTAACACTTGTAAACTAAAATAACCAAAATTACTACATCTTTTTATGAACATTAACTTTATAAATAACTTTGAACATTAAAGTGTAACGAACTTTAAAAAATATATATAGAGATTATTAACTTGAGTGAATCTGCTTTTATATAACCAACTTACTGATCAAAGAATATCTTAATTAATTTTTATCATTGCTTTTTAAATTTTTATTCCTAAAATTCAAAACACAATTTTTACCAAAAGTATTATTTTACATTATTGTTAGGGTTGTTATACTATTTTTAAAACTGACCAGAAACTTTATTTTAGCCTGAGTAAAAATAAATTTGTAAAAAGAATCTGAGAAAAAAAGTAAATTGTTCAAAATTAAATCAAAATACTGTGAAAATCCAGTTTCAATTGTAAAATTTAAGATTAAAACTAAATGACTTTATATTAGAAATTAATAAGAGATTTTTAAAAATAAAATAGTATATGTCATAAAACATGTTCATAAATTAATGATAACTATATTTACAGACCCTATTTTTAAAAACTTAACACATTCCTGAATTTAAAAAAAAAAGTGTCGTAAAATTCAATTAGGATGAAGTAAATAAATTTAAGTCTTAAACTAAACTAAGTTTTATTACTGTGAGGTATAGTATTGATACATAAAAAAAACTTTCAAGAAACCACAATACATTACAGAAAACAAGATTTAAGTTCTTTAACTTGCAAGATTTCCTAAAGAACAATTTTCAAAAGATTTCATTTGAATATATTCAAAACTGTCGTCCAATTTTGATCTAACAATTTTGGCTTTAAACATATAAAAAAATATTTTTGTAGAAACTTTTAAACTAAAATAAGAAACAACTAAAAAAAATCAAGTACAGTAACCTCTCGCTTAATTACGCACATTGTGTCTACAGAATAAATGCGTAAAGATACGAGAGGTACCAAGTATACTTATTATAAAGGCTGTTTTTTGATACTGCTTTTAGTTAAAAGCAAACTTGGGACTTTTCCACGTTTAACAATTTGTTTACTTTATTTGTAAATATGAAAACAAAAGATAAACTATACATATATTAAAAAAAAGGTTTAAATTTGTTTAAAGTATTAATACTTGTAGAAAAATTTTACTAATTCTTTTAATAAGTAGATTATCTCTTTATCTTTATTAAAGTATGACTTATTTCACAACTCACATTTATATTCTATTCTAATAAGATAATTCAATTTATGATTAAGCATTTGTTCACAATTAAAAAATAGTGTGGTGTCTATATTAAAATTTGTGTTGTTTTACTATATATAGGGCAAGAGTGCTGTATTATTTATTTGTGTTTTAAACTCTTATTATTTCATTATACTTTCATTATTTAACACAGTCATATTTCTTACAGAATTTTTATTTAAACTCTTATTGTTAAAATAATTTCTGATATACTGAGGTACAACTAAATGTTTATTAATTAGTCAAGGAACATAAGTTTACAAAGTCTAAAGATACCGAGAGGTGAGATAGCATTGAAAAACATATTTTAAAATAAAAATATACAAAAAACCTAATTTTTGCAATACTAACAAACTTAAGATTTTAATTTTTTTTATTTTTTAGAATTCTAAAATGCGTAACTAAACGAGAGTGCGTAACGTCATGAGTGCGTAAAGATGCGAGAGGTTACTGTACAGTTTAATTAAATGATAACATTATGTTTACAAAACGCTAAACAATTATAATATATACAAAAAATTAAAGTTTTTCGGTATCAACACATACTGTAAAATAAAAAATAAGTTATTAATGGTACTGTTATTTAAACTCAAAAAATTGTTTTATTACATTTTTATATATAATAAAACATCAGATATAAGAAGACATTTGTCAAAATTTAGTCAGTAATAGGCAAACAATTATTTGACCATGACATGTCAAATTAAAATTAACAAACTATTTATTGTTCATTTGGATAAGCAAATATATTTGGATATAAAATGAATCCTAGAGAAGATTTTATTACTATAAAACTGAATTAAAATAATGTTAATATCTAGTTCCAATTGTTAAATTCCATTGTAAACTAAATGACTTAATAAGAGATAAAAAAAATTGCATATAAAAAGTCATATAACTTTTTTATTAATTTATACTAGCTATTGTAATAGACCTTACTTTTAAAAACCCAAACATAATCCTTAGTAATTAAAGAAATATTGGAAAAATTCAATTAGTCTGAGCTAAAAAAATGTAAGTATCAAACTAAACTAAGTTTTAGTATGTTAAAACATAAATATAATACATATAAAAGTTTAATTTTTCTTTCTTCAAATAACACATCTAATTATAAAAACAAAATTTTAGTTCTCCAATTTACAAGATTTGCTAAATAACAAATTCTGAAAGTTTTTATTTGATTTTATTTTTAAAACTAATGTCCAAATTTTATCTAACAATTTTGGCTTTAAAATATTAAAAAGTATTATTATAGGAACTCTTAAAATACTTACATCTAAAATAAAATACAAATAAAATGAATAAAACCTTAAACAATTATAATATATAGAAAATATTAGACTTTTTTCGCTCTCAACACACATTTTAAAATAATAAATAAACATAACCAATTATAATGTTTTAAAAACTCAAAATAATATTTTATAACATTTTTATATCATAAAACTTTAGACTTAATGAGATATTTTTATAATTTAGTCATAAAATGTCATACAAGTATTCGAAAATGAAATTTTAAGATAAAATCAACAAACTGGTTGTTGTTCATTTGGCAAAGCAACACTGTAACACGAGTATTTTGAAATTCTCCTTCAGGGCATACTTGCCACATTACTATAAACAAATCGCCTAAATTATTCGAGCATGACATTTTAATTAATATAATAAAGTTTATATTCATTCTTCAAAACTATTTGATTCTAAAAATCGTGCGATTAAATTTTTAGAGCATTTGTTTATAAATTTAACTCAATTAAAAAATGGTATAACAATTTTTTTATAAAACTGGATATTTTCTAAACAAAAAAAGATCATTTTATAAAAAGCAAGAAGTTATTTATGTTTACTGTAAACTTATATATTGCTAAATAACTTGTATTTGTTCAAGTAAATAAAAAACTTAAAATAATTGAATTTGTTTTCAACTTCCTAAACAAAAATTATTTTTCATTTATTAAACTTTTTTTCGGCGAGCATCATTTTCACAAGTCTGTTAAATAGCAAAATACTTAAAATAAATTTACAAATAAGTTTCTTTTCTGTTAATGAGTAAACTAAGCTGAATTGTCAATAATTTTTGCATTTTTTAGTTTGAAATGAAAAAAATAACAACTTCAATCATAACCTAATGTTTCTTGTAAACCTGAATTGCACTGTTCTTAAAAAAGTCTGCTGAACAGAGTCGTCTAAATGCTAAAAGTTTATATGCTAAATAAGCACTGAAGCGTAAACTATTTTGTTTAAATTAACTTAAAATTACACGCTTTAGTAATTAGAACAATTTGTTTTCACATGTATCCTGGTGATTTAAGCAATGCAGCATAATTGACAGTTTATATGAAAAATTTTGCACACAAACATTCTAGCTTAATTTTAAACTAAAAGATAAATTATTTTTATAAATTGTTTTGTGAAATAATTTTGTCCGTTTACTTACATCAAATCATAACCTATTTTATAATAAACACCTATTTACAGTTTAATATTTACTATACTAGTACTAAGCTTAGAACTTAAAATACGTTTTTAATGTAAAGACTATGATTAGTTATTACAATTGTTATTATTATTAGTTATAACTAGTATCTTTATCCAACACAGATGGTTATTATAGAATACCAAATTATTAAAAACTAAATTGAGAAACCATAGATCAAACTTATTTCTTTCGTTAACGTGATACACTCCACATAAAAATAATTACTTTTAAACTTTTATTCAATTGATTTGTTTTGAAAAGTCCGTTTGTGAAACAAATATAAAAATTTAAAAAATAATGTTGTACTACATTTTGCTAGAAAAAATTCTAGCATTACGTTATAAGCAAAAAAAAACTTTATTCAATACAAAATGTTTACATAAATAATTTTGCTTTTACGTCCAACCATATTCTGTTTTTCTTTAAAATGTTATTTTTAGTTTCAATATTTACTATATTAATACTAAGCAAACCTTAATATACACTTCTTAAGTTTAAAGGAAATAATTTGATTCGAACCTAAACTTACCTAAGTTTAATATAAAAAATTAGATAGTAAGCTTATTTGATTTGTATATTTGTCAAAAAAATTGTAACCCTTACTTAAATTTATTAAATTTATTTAAATATTGTAATTTAATTTTTTGTCATGGCTTTGAATGCTTAATAAAAGTTTCAATTTTTTGTGCTTTGTTTTTTTTTTATAAAATTTTAGTTTGTTGTTTTAAGTTGTACTAAGTTTGCTTTTAATGTTTAGATTTACTCACTATATATAATATATACAATCCAAATTTTCATTAGCTTTAATTACAGTGACTATTACCTCATTAATTCATGTTTGGTGTTCTACTTCTTTTCATTTACAGTTGATTAATTATTGTTCATTAAAATGTTTAATAAAATTTCTTTTAAGTCAAAGTGCTTTACTCCTTTTTATAAACATATATCAAAACATACTATCAGTACTCAGTAGTTCTAAATAGATTTATGAGGCTTTTTTAACTCTTAATCTTTACCATAAAATTTTCCGACTTTAGTTTTAGTACTTAATTGATTATTAAGTATCTTAAAATGAACAAAATAGTGTTTATTAAGTTTGAATACTTAATTATAAGTAAAATCAATGACTCTTTACAAATAACAAAACAAAACTAAAAAAAAAACCTGAAAAGTTGTATGATGTTTAAAAGTAATAGTTTAAAAAACACATCTTTCAGAAACATTTCATTAGAATTTTATTACTTTCAAAGAATTAGATAGATTCAAAAAGAGAAGTTTAATTCTAATTTAAAAAAACTATGCAAAATATGTTTTTAAGGTTATATATAAATAAATTTTAAGGTAACTAATAATTCAAATACCAATCATTTAAATTTTATATGTAAAACATTATATTTTCTTTCAATTGAACAAATATATTTAAAATTAAAAGCGACCATCTAAAGCAGGGGTCGGCAGGCAGTTGGTGCTCGCGGGCCAAATTTCAAGTTTTCCAAGTCTTCGCGGGCCGCAGTTTTAGTTTTAGTGACATTTGAATAATATTTTGCTTTTAGTTTTACTAGAGAAAGTTTTACTTTTATTCACTTTGATATTTCAATTTACCTTTAGATATACAGAGAATGTCTATTTAAATTATAAATACTTTATAGAATAAAATTTACATTGACTTATGTACTTAAGTCTTAATAAACTATGTACTTTCTTAAAGACTAAAAGGTTAAACTTAATATTTTGTAATTTTACTTATAACCTAACTCTGTATAAAAATTCGAGCTTAAAAATGTTTTAGAGGTCACTTTTATGACTTGTTTTTACTATTAACCCTTTCTTCATGTTTCTAAAAATATTTATTAAAAAAAAAAATTGCGTCTAAAATAGTTTACACTCTTTAAAAAATTCGGTAATTAATTAACTAAATAAATCTAATACCTATTTGTTATGTAAAAATCTAAAACAAATTTTTAACATGATTAACTCTCAAATACTTTAATAAAATACCTTATTAGTAATTAATTAGTATTTTACATGGTTGCCACTTTAACAGCAAAATGTCTAAGTTATATCAAACCAGCCAAGTTAATTAAAAATTGAAAAAGCATAAAACTTAGTGTTAATCAAGCTTAAATACCTAATTGAAATATCATCATTATAAAAAGGTACATAATATGTAAGAAGACAAGAAAGAAAAAAACAATTAGTAAACTACATTACGGTTGTAAAAACTATTCTGAGAATTCAAAGTGTTTGAAATAAAAGTTTGACACACACAACTGAGTCTTAAAAAAATGTCTTAAACAAGTTTAACCTAGTCTGTATCCTTCAAACTTTTAAACTAGCCTGCTTGTTTGGCAACCCTGTTTAAAAGAAAGCTCACAGAATAAAGAAATAACGAAGTTTATTAGCAGTGAATTAAATATAAATCAAAGAAAAGTATTATAAGTCAGTTTCAATGGACAATTACGGTTTATTAAACACTTTTAACAAAATATAAAAGCTTATTAAGCCTTTAATGAAGACGAATAACTATTTTTTTTATAAAGAATCAAGCAATCCTTTATCTGCGATAAAAATTTTGCAGTTGAAAAGAGTAAATGTGAAATATAAGACGAGCTATAAGCATTGAAAAACGTTATTTAGGAGTTATTGCAAGAAACGAAAATAAAAGCAAAACGCTTAAGTCAGTTCCAACAAAGCACATGATTATCTTCAGTACCTACAGACCGATTGAAGAAAAAGTTAAGGCAAGTTATAAAGTAGCAAAACTAATTACTAAAAAGAAGATGTATGTGCACATTAGTGACATTAAGAATGAAAATAACAAGGGAACAGAGCTTTCCAAGTACATTTGGAGACTAAAAAACAATAACACTAGCTACGATTTAAGATGGAGCATAATGCTTAAGATCAGAGAAATGAAGAATATAGGTAAAATTTGTTAGACTTGCAATTTGGAAAAAATAGAAATAGCACTTGCTAATAAGAAACGAATTTTAAACAAAAGACAAGAGCTTTTCTACACCTGCCCGCACTTTAGGAAATTTTATTTTAAAACTTAGCGTATTAATTCTTTTATCACTTATTTTTGTTATTACTTGTACCCTCATTTGTTAAGCGCCATTTTGTTTTGTGTTGTTATAAGCTAAATCCAAATCTATATAGAACAAATCATCTATTGTAAGAATAAATCATATTTAAAATTTAAAAAGTCTTTTTCATTATTATAAAACTTTTAATTTTTTTAATTAATTATCTAGTAATAGCACTATACATTTTTTAATTTTAACTTGAATTCAATTATAATTTTTTGTATAATTTTTTGCATTATTGTATTTTCTTAAGTTGTCCATCGTCTTATGTTTATTTTATTTTACAGGCCTGAAGATCCCTTAGGGGAGAAACATTGTTGCCTTTGTAAATAAATAAATTTAAAAATTAACTTTGTCTCCAAAATTAAAATTGTCGAGACCTGTTGTGCCCAAGGAATAATCCTTGAATATATTAAATGTATTATATAGCTTAGTTTCTTTTACAGATGTATTATTACTAAATATTATATTTAAGTGTACACAAATACATTTGATATAACATTTTAATAAGAAATAAGGTTTATTTTATTTTGGTTTTAACACGTTTCGATTTTTTAGTAGTTTTTTTCACTTAAAATTAATTCCAATTCACAAAAGTATACAAAGATGCTCATATTTTAAACCACTTTTTATTTACTGCTTAAGTTAGATTAAGTTTAGTTTATGCATAAATGTCTAACATTATTGTATCTAAATGTAATTTCTAAGTGTGTTAAGAAACATTTAAAACAATATATATGACATTACAAAAAGTTTGTACATTGTGATCAAATAAGTTCAAATTCAATTTTATAAATAACTAAACATTACTACAAACTCAGACTAAGACCATTTGAAGACTTTAAATCTCAAGCCAATTTAGTCCTTTTTTCAGTTATTTACTTGAATTGCTTTTTGTATACGAAAATATCAGGCTAGTTTTTTGTCACTAAGGCTGACTTTTTTTCATTAAAGAGTGGCAAATTAAATTTATGATGTATGTTTTGGTCAATACACAGTGTCGGTTTGAATTATAAGATATGTTAAATTTTAAATCTTGCAGCTGATACAATTTGAAATACTGTTTATATTACTGTATATAAGTGTGAATAATCAGTGTTGCTAAAAAACTTGAGTCCCGGTAAATCTTGGAATCTGAAAATTTATGCTTAAATAATCTGAAAAAAGTTTGAATTTGAGAATTTTTGTAAAACCTGGAATTTCAAACAATTTTTTCATGTAAAGTAATGAAATTTTGATTTGAAACAAAATTTTACCATATAAATATTTTTATTAAAAACCACATTGAAAGTAGCTTAAGAGCATCTTTTTAAAATTTATATTATGTTTAAAAGATTTTTTTTACCTTTAGTTTAGTTTTATACTGAAAAAAGAAGAAAAAATTTGTACTTTCACAAACTATATATTGTTGCATTGCACCTTTGCTTTTAAAATCTATTTACCTATTGCTGTGCTTTGCATTGGAACTAAACCTAGAAATTCTTTTAAAATTTCAAAATTATTAAAAACAACTCAAATAAAAATTGTCAGATAACAATATATATTTTATAAGTGCTCTCATCTTAACAGATTGATTAAAGTCCTAATTTGATTTATGCTGCTTTATAATCTTCAGGCATTTCTTACACGACTTTTGTTGTCAGTAAAAAAATAAACAAAAATCTTATACTACCGTCA
>NW_028140810.1:0-13306 GCF_965202585.1 Thalia democratica | reverse complement strand
TCTAAACAATTTTAAGCAAAAATAAAAAAAGCGTGTCGTAGCCAATACATTAAACAACATATTTGCAAAGTTTTAACTGTTTTAGTCAAGAATTGTTTGTGTAAGAGTGCTAAAACGTATGGATTATACATTGACGAAAGCAAGCATAGGTGTTTTTTAATGTAAAAAGTTCAGAAGACCGTAAAATTTTTTCTAAACAATTTTAAGCAAAAATAAAAAAAGCGTGTCGTAGCCAATACATTAAACAACATATTTGCAAAGTTTTAACTGTTTAAGTCAAGAATTGTTTGTGTAAGAGTGCTAAAACGTATGGATTATACATTGACGAAAGCAAGCATAGGTGTTTTTTAATGTAAAAAGTTCAGAAGACCGTAAAATTTTTTCTAAACAATTTTAAGCAAAAATAAAAAAAGCGTGTCGTAGCCAATACATTAAACAACATATTTGCAAAGTTTTAACTGTTTTAGTCAAGAATTGTTTGTGTAAGAGTGCTAAAACGTATGGATTATACATTGACGAAAGCAAGCATAGGTGTTTTTTAATGTAAAAAGTTCAGAAGACCTTAAAATTTTTTCTAAACAATTTTAAGCAAAAATAAAAAAAGCTTGTCGTAGCCAATACATTAAACAACATATTTGCAAAGTTTTAACTGTTTTAGTCAAGAATTGTTTGTGTAAGAGTGCTAAAACTTATGGATTATACATTGACTAGTAAAAAGTTCAGAAGACTGTAAAATTTTTTCTAAACAATTTTAAGCAAAAATAAAAAAAGCGTGTCGTAGCCAATACATTAAACAACATATTTGCAAAGTTTTAACTGTTTTAGTCAAGAATTGTTTGTGTAAAAGTGCTAAAACGTATGGATTATACATTAACGAAAGCAAGCATAGGTGTTTTTTAATGTAAAAAGTTCAGAAGACCGTAAAATTTTTTCTAAACAATTTTAAGCTAAAATAAAAAAAGCGTGTCGTAGCCAATACATTAAACAACATATTTGCAAAGTTTTAACTGTTTTAGTCAAGAATTGTTTGTGTAAGAGTGCTAAAACGTATGGATTATACATTGACGAAAGCAAGCATAGGTTTTTTTTAATGTAAAAAGTTCATAAGACCGTAAAATTTTTTCTAAACAATTTTAAGCAAAAATAAAAAAAGCGTGTCGTAGCCAATACATTAAATAACATATTTGCAAAGTTTTAACTGTTTTAGTCAAGAATTGTTTGTGTAAGAGTGCTAAAACGTATTGATTATACATTGACTAGTAAAAAGTTCAGAAGACTGGAAAATTTTTTCTAAACAATTTTAAGCAAAAATAAAAAAAGCGTGTCTTAGCCAATACATTAAACAACATATTTGCAAAGTTTTAACTGTTTTAGTCAAGAATTAATTATGTAAGAGTGCTAAAACTTATGGATTATACATTGACTAGTAAAAAGTTCAGAAGACTGTAAAATTTTTTCTAAACAATTTTAAGCAAAAATAAAAAAAGCGTGTCGTAGCCAATACATTAAACGACATATTTGCAAAGTTTTAACTGTTTTAGTCAAGAATTGTTTGTGTAAGAGTGCTAAAACGTATGGATTATACATTGACGAAAGCAAGCATAGGTGTTTTTTAATGTAAAAAGTTCAGAAGACCGTAAAATTTTTTCTAAACAATTTTAAGCAAAAATAAAAAAAGCGTGTCGTAGCCAATACATTAAACAACATATTTGCAAAGTTTTAACTGTTTTAGTCAAGAATTGTTTGTGTAAGAGTGCTAAAACGTATGGATTATACATTGACTAGTAAAAAGTTCAGAAGACTGTAAAATTTTTTCTAAACAATTTTAAGCAAAAATAAAAAAAACGTGTCGTAGCCAATACATTAAACAACATATTTGCAAAGTTTTAACTGTTTTAGTCAAGAATTGTTTATGTAAGAGTGCTAAAACGTATGGATTATACATTGACGAAAGCAAGCATAGGTGTTTTTTAATGTAAAAAGTTCAGAAGACTGTAAAATTTTTTCTAAACAATTTTAAGCAAAAATAAAAAAAGCGTGTCGTAGCCAATACATTAAACAACATATTTGCAAAGTTTTAACTGTTTTAGTCAAGAATTGTTTGTGTAAGAGTGCTAAAACGTATGTATTATACATTGACGAAAGCAAGCATAGGTGTTTTTTAATGTAAAAAGTTCATAAGACCGTAAAATTTTTTCTAAACAATTTTAAGCAAAAATAAAAAAAGCGTGTCGTAGCCAATACATTAAACAACATATTTGCAAAGTTTTAACTGTTTTAGTCAAGAATTGTTTGTGTAAGAGTGCTAAAACGTATTGATTATACATTGACTAGTAAAAAGTTCAGAAGACTGGAAAATTTTTTCTAAACAATTTTAAGCAAAAATAAAAAAAGCTTGTCGTAGCCAATACATTAAACAACATATTTGCAAAGTTTTAACTGTTTTAGTCAAGAATTGTTTGTGTGAGAGTGCTAAAACGTATGAATTATACATTAACTAGTAAACTAGTAAAAAGTTCAGAAGACCGTAAAATTTTTTCTAAACAATTATAAGCAAAAATAAAAAAAAAGCGTGTCGTAGCCAATACATTAAACAACATATTTGCAAAGTTTTAACTGTTTTAGTCAAGAAATGTTTGTGTAAGAGTGCTAAAACGTATGGATTATACATTGACGAAAGCAAGCATAGGTGTTTTTTAATGTAAAAAGTTCAGAAGACCGTAAAATTTTTTCTAAACAATTTTAAGCAAAAATAAAAAAAGCGTGTCGTAGCCAATACATTAAACAACATATTTGCAAAGTTTTAACTGTTTTAGTCAAGAATTGTTTGTGTAAGAGTGCTAAAACGTATGGATTATACATTGACGAAAGCAAGCATAGGTGTTTTTTAATGTAAAAAGTTCAGAAGACCGTAAAATTTTTTCTAAACAGTTTTAAGCAAAAATTAAAAAAGCGTGTCGTAGCCAATACATTAAACAACATATTTGCAAAGTTTTAACTGTTTTAGTCAAGAATTGTTTGTGTAAGAGTGCTAAAACGTATGGATTATACATTGACGAAAGCAAGCATAGGTGTTTTTTAATGTAAAAAGTTCAGAAGACCGTAAAATTTTTTCTAAACAATTTTAAGCAAAAATAAAAAAAGCGTGTCGTAGCCAATACATTAAACAACATATTTGCAAAGTTTTAACTGTTTTAGTCAAGAATTGTTTGTGTAAGAGTGCTAAAACGTATGGATTATACATTGACTAGTAAAAAGTTCAGAAGACTGTAAAATTTTTTCTAAACAATTTTAAGCAAAAATTAAAAAAGCGTGTCGTAGCCAATATATTAAACAACATTTTTGCAAAGTTTTAACTGTTTTAGTCAAGAATTGTTTGTGTAAGAGTGCTAAAACGTATGGATTATACATTGACGAAAGCAAGCATAGGTGTTTTTTAATGTAAAAAGTTCAGAAGACTGTAAAATTTTTTCTAAACAATTTTAAGCAAAAATAAAAAAAGCGTGTCGTAGCTAATACATTAAACAACATATTTGCAAAGTTTTAACTGTTTTAGTCAAGAATTGTTTGTGTAAGAGTGCTAAAACGTATGGATTATACATTGACTAGTAAAAAGTTCAGAAGACTGTAAAATTTTTTCTAAACATTTTTAAGCAAAAATAAAAAAAGCGTGTCGTAGCCAATACATTAAACAACATATTTGCAAAGTTTTAACTGTTTTAGTCAAGAATTGTTTGTGTAAGAGTGCTAAAACGTATGGATTATACATTGACTAGTAAAAAGTTCAGAAGACTGTAAAATTTTTTCTAAACAATTTTAAGCAAAAATAAAAAAAGCGTGTCGTAGCCAATACATTAAACAACATATTTGCTAAGTTTTAACTGTTTTAGTCAAGAATTGTTTGTGTAAGAGTGCTAAAACGTATGGATTATACATTGACGAAAGCAAGCATAGGTGTTTTTTAATGTAAAAATTTCAGAAGACCGTAAAATTTTTTCTAAACAATTTTAAGCAAAAATAAAAAAAGCGTGTCGTAGCCAATACATTAAACAACATATTTGCAAAGTTTTAACTGTTTTAGTCAAGAATTGTTTGTGTAAGAGTGCTAAAATGTATGGATTATACATTGACGAAAGCAAGCATAGGTGTTTTTTAATGTAAAAAGTTCAGAAGACTGTAAATTTTTTCTAAACAATTTTAAGCAAAAATAAAAAAAGCGTGTCGTAGCCAATACATTAAACAACATATTTGCAAAGTTTAAACTTTTTTAGTCAAGAATTGTTTGTGTAAGAGTGGTAAAACGTATGGATTATACATTGACTAGTAAAAAGTTCAGAAGACTAAAAAATTTTTTCTTAACAATTTTAAGCAAAAATAAAAAAAGCGTGTCGTAGCCAATACATTAAACAACATATTTGCAAAGTTTTAACTGTTTTAGTCATGAATTCTTTGTGTAAGAGTGCTAAAACGTATAGATTATACATTGACTAGTAAAAAGTTCAGAAGACTGTAAATATTTTTCTAAACAATTTTAAGCAAAAACAAAAAAAGCGTGTCGTAGCCAATACATTAAACAACATATTTGCAAAGTTTTAACTGTTTTAGTCATGAATTGTTTGTGTAAGAGTGCTAAAACGTATGGATTATACATTAACTAGTAAAAAGTTCAGAAGACTGTAAAATTTTTTCTAAACAATTTTAAGCAAAAATAAAAAAAGCGTGTCGTAGCCAATACATTAAACAACATATTTGCAAAGTTTTAACTGTTTTAGTCATGAATTGTTTGTGTAAGAGTGCTAAAACGTATGGATTATACATTGACTAGTAAAAAGTTCAGAAGACTGTAAAATTTTTTCTAAACAATTTTAAGCAAAAATAAAAAAAGCGTGTCGTAGCCAATACATTAAACAACATATTTGCAAAGTTTTAACTGTTTTAGTCATGAATTCTTTGTGTAAGAGTGCTAAAACGTATGGATTATACATTGACTAGTAAAAAGTTCAGAAGACTAAAAAATTTTTTCTTAACAATTTTAAGCAAAAATAAAAAAAACGTGTCGTAGCCAATACATTAAACAACATATTTGCAAAGTTTTAACTGTTTTAGTCATGAATTGTTTGTGTAAGAGTGCTAAAACGTATAGATTATAGAGTGCTAAAACGTATAGATTATACATTGACTAGTAAAAAGTTCAGAAGACTGTAAAATTTTTTCTAAACAATTTTAAGCAAAAATAAAAAAAGCGTGTCGTAGCCAATACATTAAACAACATATTTGCAAAGTTTTAACTGTTTTAGTCATGAATTGTTTGTGTAAGAGTGCTAAAACGTATGGATTATACATTGACTAGTAAAAAGTTCAGAAGACTGTAAAATTTTTTCTAAACAATTTTAAGCAAAAATAAAAAAAGCGTGTCGTAGCCAATACATTAAACAACATATTTGCAAAGTTTTAACTGTTTTAGTCAAGAATTGTTTGTGTAAGAGTGCTAAAGTGTATGGATTATACATTGACTAGTAAAAAGTTCATAAGACTGTAAAATTTTTTCTAAACAATTTTAAGCTAAAATAAAAAAAGCGTGTCGTAGCCAATACATTAACCAACATATTTGCAAAGTTTTAACTGTTTTAGTCAAGAATTGTTTGTGTAAGAGTGCTAAAACGTATGGATTATACATTGACGAAAGCAAGCATAGGTGTTTTTTAATGTAAAAAGTTCAGAAGACTGTAAAATTTTTTCTAAACAATTTTAAGCAAAAATAAAAAAAGCGTGTCGTAGCTAATACATTAAACAACATATTTGCAAAGTTTTAACTGTTTTAGTCAAGAATTGTTTGTGTAAGAGTGCTAAAACGTATGGATTATACATTGACTAGTAAAAAGTTCAGAAGACTGTAAAATTTTTTCTAAACATTTTTAAGCAAAAATAAAAAAAGCGTGTCGTAGCCAATACATTAAACAACATATTTGCAAAGTTTTAACTGTTTTAGTCAAGAATTGTTTGTGTAAGAGTGCTAAAACGTATGGATTATACATTGACTAGTAAAAAGTTCAGAAGACTGTAAAATTTTTTCTAAGCAATTTTAAGCAAAAATAAAAAAAGCGTGTCGTAGCCAATACATTAAACAACATATTTGCAAAGTTTTAACTGTTTTAGTCAAGAATTGTTTGTGTAAGAGTGCTAAAACGTATGGATTATACATTGACGAAAGCAAGCATAGGTGTTTTTTAATGTAAAAAGTTCAGAAGACCGTAAAATTTTTTCTAAACAATTTTAAGCAAAAATAAAAAAAGCGTGTCGTAGCCAATACATTAAACAACATATTTGCTAAGTTTTAACTGTTTTAG
Source organism: Thalia democratica (assembly GCF_965202585.1). Taxonomy (NCBI): domain Eukaryota; kingdom Metazoa; phylum Chordata; class Thaliacea; order Salpida; family Salpidae; genus Thalia; species Thalia democratica. The sequence goes on along the minus strand of NW_028140810.1, from coordinate 6,959 downwards.
TCAAGAATTGTTTGTGTAAGAGTGCTAAAACGTATGGATTATACATTGACGAAAGCAAGCATAGGTGTTTTTTAATGTAAAAATTTCAGAAGACCGTAAAATTTTTTCTAAACAATTTTAAGCAAAAATAAAAAAAGCGTGTCGTAGCCAATACATTAAACAACATATTTGCAAAGTTTTAACTGTTTTAGTCAAGAATTGTTTGTGTAAGAGTGCTAAAACGTATGGATTATACATTGACGAAAGCAAGCATAGGTGTTTTTTAATGTAAAAAGTTCAGAAGACTGTAAAATTTTTTCTAAATAATTTTAAGCAAAAATAAAAAAAGCGTGTCGTAGCCAATACATTAAACAACATATTTGCAAAGTTTTAACTGTTTTAGTCAAGAATTGTTTGTGTAAGAGTGCTAAAACGTATGGATTATACATTGACGAAAGCAAGCATAGGTGTTTTTTAATATAAAAAGTTCAGAAGACTGTAAAATTTTTTCTAAACAATTTTAAGCAAAAATAAAAAAAGCGTGTCGTAGCCAATACATTAAACAACATATTTGCAAAGTTTAAACTTTTTTAGTCAAGAATTGTTTGTGTAAGAGTGCTAAAACGTATGGATTATACATTGACTAGTAAAAAGTTCAGAAGACTAAAAAATTTTTCTTAACAATTTTAAGCAAAAATAAAAAAAGCGTGTCGTAGCCAATACATTAAACAACATATTTGCAAAGTTTTAACTGTTTTAGTCATGAATTCTTTGTGTAAGAGTGCTAAAACGTATAGATTATACATTGACTAGTAAAAAGTTCAGAAGACTGTAAATATTTTTCTAAACAATTTTAAGCAAAAATAAAAAAAGCGTGTCGTAGCCAATACATTAAACAACATATTTGCAAAGCTTTAACTGTTTTAGTCAAGAATTGTTTGTGTGAGAGTGTTAAACGTATGGATTATACATTGACTAGTAAAAAGTTCAGAAGACTGTAAAATTTTTTCTAAACATTTTTAAGAAAAAATAAAAAAAGCGTGTTGTAGCCAATACATTAAACAACATATTTGCAAAGTTTTAACTGTTTTAGTCAAGAATTGTTATTGTAAGAGTGCTAAAACGTATGGATTATACATTGACGAAAGCAAGCATAGGTGTTTTTTAATGTAAAAAGTTCAGAAGACCGTAAAATTTTTTCTAAACATTTTTAAGCAAAAATAAAAAAAGCGTGTCGTAGCCAATACATTAAACAACATATTTGCAAAGTTTTAACTGTTTTAGTCAAGAATTGTTTGTGTAAGAATGCTCAAACGTATGGATTATACATTGACGAAAGCAAGCATAGGTGTTTTTTAATGCAAAAAGTTCAGAAGACTGTAAAATTTTTTCTAAACAATTTTAAGCAAAAATAAAAAAAGTGTGTCGTAGCCAATACATTAAACAACATATTTGCAAAGTTTTAACTGTTTTAGTCAAGAATTGTTTGTGTAAGAGTGCTAAAACGTATGAATTATACATTGACTAGTAAAAATTTCAGAAGACCGTAAAATTTTTTCTAAACAATTTTTAGCAAAAATAAAAAAAGCATGTCGTAGCCAATACATTAAACAACATATTTGCAAAGTTTTAACTGTTTTAGTCAAGAATTGTTTGTGTAATTGTGCTAAAACGTATGGATTATACATTGACTAGTAAAAAGTTCAGAAGACTGTAAAATTTTTTCTAAACAATTTTAAGCAAAAATAAAAAAAAGCGTGTCGTAGCCAATACATTAAACAACATATTTGCAAAGTTTTAACTGTTTTAGTCAAGAATTGTTTGTTTAAGAGTGCTAAAACGTATGGATTATACATTGACTAGTAAAAAGTTCAGAAGACTGTAAAATTTTTTCTAAACAATTTTAAGCAAAAATAAAAAAAGCGTGTCGTAGCCAATACATTAAACAACATATTTGCAAAGTTTTAACTGCTTTAGTCAAGAATTGTTTGTGTAAGAGTGCTAAAACGTATGGATTATACATTGACTAGTAAAAAGTTCAGAAGACTGTAAAATTTTTTCTAAACAATTTTAAGCAAAAATAAAAAAAGCGTGTCGTTTCCAATACAATAAACAACATATTTGCAAAGTTTTAACTGTTTTAGTCAAGAAGTGTTTATGTAAGAGTGCTAAAACGTATGGATTATACATTGACGAAAGCAAGCATAGGTGTTTTTTAATGTAAAAATTTCAGAAGACTGTAAAATTTTTTCTAAACAATTTTAAGCAAAAATAAAAAAAGCGTGTCGTAGCAAATACATTAATCAACATATTTGCAAAGTTTTAACTGTTTTAGTCAAGAATTGTTTGTGTAAGAGTGCTAAAACGTATGGACTATACATTGACGAAAGCAAGCATAGGTGTTTTTTAATGTAAAAAGTTCAGAAGACCGTAAAATTTTTTCTAAACAATTTTAAGCAAAAATTAAAAAAGCGTGTCGTAGCCAATACATTAAACAACATTTTTGCAAAGTTTTAACTGTTTTAGTCAAGAATTGTTTGTGTAAGAGTGCTAAAACGTATGGATTATACATTGACGAAAGCAAGCATAGGTGTTTTTTAATGTAAAAAGTTCAGAAGACTGTAAAATTTTTTCTAAACAATTTTAAGCAAAAATAAAAAAAGCGTGTCGTAGCCAATACATTAAACAACATATTTGCAAAGTTTAAACTTTTTTAGTCAAGAATTGTTTGTGTAAGAGTGCTAAAACGTATGGATTATACATTGACTAGTAAAAAGTTCAGAAGACTAAAAAATTTTTTCTTAACAATTTTAAGCAAAAATAAAAAAAGCGTGTCGTAGCCAATACATTAAACAACATATTTGCAAAGTTTTAACTGTTTTAGTCATGAATTCTTTGTGTAAGAGTGCTAAAACGTATAGATTATACATTGACTAGTAAAAAGTTCAGAAGACTGTAAATATTTTCTAAACAATTTTAAGCAAAAATAAAAAAAGCGTGTCGTAGCCAATACATTAAACAACATATTTGCAAAGCTTTAACTGTTTTAGTCAAGAATTGTTTGTGTGAGAGTGCTAAAACGTATGGATTATACATTGACTAGTAAAAAGTTCAGAAGACTGTAAAATTTTTTCTAAACATTTTTAAGAAAAAAATAAAAAAAGCGTGTTGTAGCCAATACATTAAACAACATATTTGCAAAGTTTTAACTGTTTTAGTCAAGAATTGTTATTGTAAGAGTGCTAAAACGTATGGATTATACATTGACGAAAGCAAGCATAGGTGTTTTTTAATGTAAAAAGTTCAGAAGACCGTAAAATTTTTTCTAAACAATTTTAAGCAAAAATAAAAAAAGCGTGTCGTAGCCAATACATTAAACAACATATTTGCAAAGTTTTAACTGTTTTAGTCAAGAATTGTTTGTGTAAGAGTGCTAAAACGTATGGATTATACATTGACGAAAGCAAGCATAGGTGTTTTTTAATGCAAAAAGTTCAGAAGACTGTAAAATTTTTTCTAAACAATTTTAAGGAAAAATAAAAAAAGTGTGTCGTAGCCAATACATTAAACAACATTTTTGCAAAGTTTTAACTGTTTTAGTCAAGAATTGTTTGTGTAAGAGTGCTAAAACGTATGGATTATACATTGACTAGTAAAAAGTTCAGAAGACCGTAAAATTTTTTCTAAACAATTTTTAGCAAAAATAAAAAAAGCATGTCGTAGCCAATACATTAAACAACATATTTGCAAAGTTTTAACTGTTTTAGTCAAGAATTGTTTGTGTAAGAGTGCTAAAACGTATGGATTATACATTGACTAGTAAAAAGTTCAGAAGACTGTAAAATTTTTTCTAAACAATTTTAAGCAAAAATAAAAAAAAGCGTGTCGTAGCCAATACATTAAACAACATATTTGCAAAGTTTTAACTGTTTTAGTCAAGAATTGTTTGTTTAAGAGTGCTAAAACGTATGGATTATACATTGACTAGTAAAAAGTTCAGAAGACTGTAAAATTTTTTCTAAACAATTTTAAGCAAAAATAAAAAAAGCGTGTCGTAGCCAATACATTAAACAACATATTTGCAAAGTTTTAACTGCTTTAGTCAAGAATTGTTTGTGTAAGAGTGCTAAAACGTATGGATTATACATTGACTAGTAAAAAGTTCAGAAGACTGTAAAATTTTTTCTAAACAATTTTAAGCAAAAATAAAAAAAGCGTGTCGTTTACAATACAATAAACAACATATTTGCAAAGTTTTAACTGTTTTAGTCAAGAATTGTTTATGTAAGAGTGCTAAAACGTATGGATTATACATTGACGAAAGCAAGCATAGGTGTTTTTTAATGTAAAAATTTCAGAAGACTGTAAAATTTTTTCTAAACAATTTTAAGCAAAAATAAAAAAAGCGTGTCGTAGCAAATACATTAATCAACATATTTGCAAAGTTTTAACTGTTTTAGTCAAGAATTGTTTGTGTAAGAGTGCTAAAACGTATGGACTATACATTGACGAAAGCAAGCATAGGTGTTTTTTAATGTAAAAAGTTCAGAAGACCGTAAAATTTTTTCTAAACAATTTTAAGCAAAAATTAAAAAAGCGTGTCGTAGCCAATACATTAAACAACATTTTTGCAAAGTTTTAACTGTTTTAGTCAAGAATTGTTTGTGTAAGAGTGCTAAAACGTATGGATTATACATTGACGAAAGCAAGCATAGGTGTTTTTTAATGTAAAAAGTTCAGAAGACTGTAAAATTTTTTCTAAACAATTTTAAGCAAAAATAAAAAAAGCGTGTCGTAGCTAATACATTAAACAACATATTTGCAAAGTTTTAACTGTTTTAGTCAAGAATTGTTTGTGTAAGAGTGCTAAAACGTATGGATTATACATTGACGAAAGCAAGCATAGGTGTTTTTTAATGTAAAAAGTTCAGAAGACTGTAAAATTTTTTCTAAACAATTTTAAGCAAAAATAAAAAAAGCGTGTCGTAGCCAATACATTAAACAACATATTTGCAAAGTTTAAACTTTTTTAGTCAAGAATTGTTTGTGTAAGAGTGCTAAAACGTATGGATTATACATTGACTAGTAAAAAGTTCAGAAGACTAAAAAATTTTTTCTTAACAATTTTAAGCAAAAATAAAAAAAGCGTGTCGTAGCCAATACATTAAACAACATATTTGCAAAGTTTTAACTGTTTTAGATATGAATTCTTTGTGTAAGAGTGCTAAAACGTATAGATTATACATTGACTAGTAAAAAGTTCAGAAGACTGTAAATATTTTTCTAAACAATTTTAAGCAAAAATAAAAAAAGCGTGTCGTAGCCAATACATTAAACAACATATTTGCAAAGTTTTAACTGTTTTAGTCAAGAATTGTTTGTGTGAGAGTGCTAAAACGTATGGATTATACATTGACTAGTAAAAAGTTCAGAAGACTTTAAAATTTTTTCTAAACATTTTAAAGAAAAAATAAAAAAAGCGTGTTGTAGCCAATACATTAAACAACATATTTGCAAAGTTTTAACTGTTTTAGTCAAGAATTGTTTGTGTAAGAGTGCTAAAACGTATGGATTATACATTGACGAAAGCAAGCATAGGTGTTTTTTAATGTAAAAAGTTCAGAAGACTGTAAAATTTTTTCTAAACAATTTTAAGCAAAAATAAAAAAAGCGTGTCGTAGCCAATACATTAAACAACATATTTGCAAAGTTTTAACTGTTTTAGTCAAGAATTGTTTGTGTAAGAGTGCTAAAACGTATGGATTATACATTGACGAAAGCAAGCATAGGTGTTTTTTAATGCAAAAAGTTCAGAAAACTGTAAAATTTTTTCTAAACAATTTTAAGCAAAAATAAAAAAAGTGTGTCGTAGCCAATACATTAAACAACATATTTGCAAAGTTTTAACTGTTTTAGTCAAGAATTGTTTGTGTAAGAGTGCTAAAACGTATGGATTATACATTTACTAGTAAAAAGTTCAGAAGACCGTAAAATTTTTTCTAAACAATTTTTAGCAAAAATAAAAAAAGCATGTCGTAGCCAATACATTAAACAACATATTTGCAAAGTTTTAACTGTTTTAGTCAAGAATTGTTTGTGTAAGAGTGCTAAAACGTATGGATTATACATTGACTAGTAAAAAGTTCAGAAGACTGTAAAATTTTTTCTAAACAATTTTAAGCAAAAATAAAAAAAAGCGTGTCGTAGCCAATACATTAAACAACATATTTGCAAAGTTTTAACTGTTTTAGTCAAGAATTGTTTGTTTAAGAGTGCTAAAACGTATGGATTATACATTGACTAGTAAAAAGTTCAGAAGACTGTAAAATTTTTTCTAAACAATTTTAAGCAAAAATAAAAAAAGCGTGTCGTAGCCAATACATTAAACAACATATTTGCAAAGTTTTAACTGCTTTAGTCAAGAATTGTTTGTGTAAGAGTGCTAAAACGTATGGATTATACATTGACTAGTAAAAAGTTCAGAAGACTAAAAAATTTTTTCTTAACAATTTTAAGCAAAAATAAAAAAAGCGTGTCGTAGCCAATACATTAAACAACATATTTGCAAAGTTTTAACTGTTTTAGTCAAGAATTGTTTGTGTAAGAGTGCTAAAACGTATGGATTATACATTGACTAGTAAAAAGTTCAGAAGACCTGTAAAATTTTTTCTAAACAATTTTTAGCAAAAATAAAAAAAGCATGTCGTAGCCAATACATTAAACAACATATTTGCAAAGTTTTAACTGTTTTAGTCAAGAATTGTTTGTGTGAGAGTGCTAAAACGTATGGATTATACATTGACTAGTAAAAAGTTCAGAAGACTGTAAAATTTTTTCTAAACATTTTTAAGAAAAAATAAAAAAAGCGTGTTGTAGCCAATACATTAAACAACATATTTGCAAAGTTTTAACTGTTTTAGTCGAAGAATTGTTATGTGTAAGAGTGCTAAAACGTATGGATTATACATTGACGAAAGCAA
>NW_028140809.1:0-13361 GCF_965202585.1 Thalia democratica | reverse complement strand
TGAATGTTTTAAGTAAATATATGAAAACTATAAAAAATAAAAAAGTTTCAATATTTATTTAATTATATTAATTTTAGTGCATTGTATATCAACAAAAAATAATATAAACTTAGTTTTGTTTTTCATTTTGAGCGAGTAGAATAACCACAAATCAAGTGTTTTAAAATTGTCAAGTGATAACATTGTTAAGTTAAATGTCAAAAATTGTAACAGTAAATTAACATCCGAGTTACTCTATGTCTTTATTACTTTATTAATTTATAGGTCAACTAATTATAATAAATATTACAAATATTTAACTAATGAAATATATATAGTTTAAGACTGTAATTTACATTCAGTCTTATATAACTTTAACTATTTTAATTAATATTTTAACTTCGAGTGTTAAAGCTCATAAAAAAATAATTAATTATTAATTAATAAAAACATACAGAAGTGTTTTAAAAGATAGTGGTTTGTAAAGTAATTAAGTAGTAATAAGTTTAGAAACTAGATTATTTTGAATTCCTAACTTTAAAAACTTTGTTTTCAAATTAAAATTTTAACGTTTTATGACAAGCAATTGTGTTTATAACTTTTCAAATATAATCAGGTAAAATCATATACTTTTTGGTACTATTATTTCAAAATCAGGCTTTAATCAGCAGCAGGTTTGTTTTAACAAAAAACATTGAGTAAACAAAACTTTAAACAAATAAGAAACAAAAAGTTATTAAACAACCAGGGATAGGAGCTATTCTAATACAGTTTTTAAGACGTCTGGAGAGCGCAAATACTTTGTTCAAAATTATAAAAAGGATACTTTCTTTTCGCATAAAAGACATGCAAAGTTTACGGTCAGCAGCATTTTTATTTTTAAACTTGTTATTGCGAAAGTTTTTCATTAATTTTTTTATTCAGTAATTGTGGGATACACATTACTAATTTTTTGATCAGAAATCACCTGTTACTCCAGTGTCACCAAACAAAGAAAACGAAATGTTCACGTCAAAGTTACGTATTTATCAATCCTGTGCCATAACATAAAAGTCGTGGAACGCTCACGCAATCTATTCCCGTGACACTACACAATGAAACTTCTCAAACTATCAATATTTTATACGAACTTCGTTGGCTGAATTCAGAAGTATTTATTATTCTATGTGAGGAAAAGATTTTTTTAGAGTTCCGAAGGGTAAACATCTCCACTAATATTAACTGGAAAAATAGTGGAACTAATTATGCCTAAGTACTAACACAAAAAAAGTAACTTTTTAAGAAACACAACTTGTGTATAGAAATTTTAACTTAAGTTTTAATGATATCCTGCTGTCTGCTAAAGTTCAATTTTATTTTTATTTATTTAATAGAAATGAAATAAGCCTTTTTATAAATAATACCAAGAATAATTCATTATCATTATTATATGTCAAAACAAGTTCTAATAAATATATTTTAAAAATATGAGAGCTTATAGATATTTAAGTTCAAGAATCACGAAGAAAACGGCACAAGCAACAAACTAAATTAACTGAAAATCAAAATAAATCAAAAAAACAAAGAAGTTGACATGGAAGATGATGGGTGGAGACGAAGAGGTTGACATGGAAGATGATGGAGAGACGAAGAAGTTGACATGGAAGATGATGTGTGGAGACGAAGAAGTTGACATGGAAGATGATGTGTGGAGACGAAGAAGTTGACATGGAAGATGATGTGTGGAGACGAAGTAGTTGACATGGAAGATGTGTGGAGACGAATAAGTTGATATGGAAGATGTGTGGAGACGAATAAGTTGACATGGAAGATGTGTGGAGACGAATAAGTTGATATGGAAGATGTGTGGAGACGAATAAGTTGATATGGAAGATGTGTGGAGACGAATAAGTTGATATGGAAGATGTGTGGAGACGAATAAGTTGACATGGAAGATGTGTGGAGACGAATAAGTTGATATGGAAGATGATGTGTGGAGACGAATAAGTTGATATGGAAGATGTGTGGAGACGAATAAGTTGATATGGAAGTTGTGTGGAGACGAATAAGTTGATATGGAAGATGTGTGGAGACGAATAAGTTGACATGGAAGATGTGTGGAGACGAATTAGTTGATATGGAAGATGATGTGTGGAGACGAATAAGTTGATATTGAAGATGATGGGTGGAGACGAAGAAGCTGACGAGGAATTCACAAAAAAAAAAACTTACATTGAGTTTATTGCATCAAAAAATGAAGAAAAACAATATTTAGGTTTTGTTATAAGTTTTTTATGTAATTTTTTTAATTACTTAACTTTAAATAACATTCAATTTTCAAAGTAACATAAACATCAGTTTTATTCCACTAACCGATGGCTCGGTCGTAGTTAGGTTAGGTAATTGCTTATTTTGGCTTTTCGCCTTAGTTTGCGACCGCGTCATGCGTTTTATGTCGTCCATCGATAAGCGTTTGGACGACATGAAATCTTAGTTAAATTATATATATATTTATTATTATAAAAACGTTCTAATGGAACGATCGATAATTTTAATGTACTGAGCTTACTTATAATCTAGTGTCTAGAGAACAACTTTAAGTGAATGGTTATTTTATATACATTTAAAAACAAAACACGACAATGTGATAAAGTAACGTGATGAAGTTCTACCACAACTGACTCGAGGTTTTCTTAAGCTTAGTGGCTGTACGCTGGTTACGATTTACAAAACTCAAGCAATTCTACTATCCTTTGCAGTGCTTCTATTCCCTTTTTCCGATCCGTCAACAACACTCGCACAACAGCCCAAACATTCTTTTAACACACTAAGAAAAACTTATTTATTTTTTTACTCTCTTCTCTACTTACTACGTCACGCACAAGTCTTTCTGTAATTTTCCACTTAAAACTTTGACTCCTTTGATGTAATTTCCACTTAACTAATCTTTGAATCCTTCATTGTACTTCTCGAAACAAGTAGTAAACTACTACTTGTTATACTACCCTTCCTACCTTACTTAATTGATTTGTTTTTATCTTCTGAGTGCTAAAATATTTGAAGTTATTTTCTCGTTCTAGCTTTTGAAACAAGTAGAAGCTACTACTTGTTATACTACTCTTCCCTAACTTCATTTTTTTCTTTTAATAATCTAAATGAGCACTTCTAGTTTGTACTTACTTTTGCTAGGCTAAAACTTCTACCCAACTTCAGACACTGCACCCAAAAAAACCTCACTACAGTCGTTAGTAGAACTAAGAAAAAGTTAAATTACGAAATTTATTTTTAGAGGAAACTATAAACCTTTACCTTAAAACGTGAATTGTTCGAGACTCAAAATATGAGAAAATAAACACAAAAAAACAATGCTAGTATTTAAATTTACTGGAAGTTTCTATCACTTCTTAATCTAAGTTTGAACAATGTTAATTTGCTTAAGCATGACAAAAAAAAAAAAATTTATTGAAATAAAAATAAAATTCTTTAATAAAACAATAGTTTTCAGATTAATAGTTATTTTTAAATACTAAGAAAAACATTTTTTGTAGAAATACACAAATATAGTTTTTTAAAACGATTAAAAATATTAATTATAAGATGTTAGCAACTACACACAATATTTAAAACAGAAAAAAAAATTAATTAATACCTAAGCTACAATTTGTCTTGTAAGTTCACGTACACAGCTTCTCGTTGCTAGGGACCTCCCGTTGCTGGAAAAGGAAATCTCTCGGACAAGGGGTTCGTTCTTCTGGGGAAAACTCGAAATCCTTGGTGGAAAAGTGCTAGGGACTTGAAATTTAGCTTGATTGAGAGGAAAACAGAGTGCTACATCGAACTCGGTTTGTCTTGTCCGAAAAACTCTGGTGTGTTTAAATTTGTCTCATTTACACAAGGGAACCAATGCGACAAATGATCTTCGTTTTTAAACGTTTCTTCTATTTCCGGAAAGGTTTTAGCTTCTTTAGAAACCGATTTCAAGGCCGTTCCCACCTGGAGGCAGTTCGAGATTCCGTGCGACTGTTCCACAATCTCGGCTGTCTTATCTCTTTCATCTCCACTTTTCCAAATCTTTGATAATAACCCTCCGTCATTTGCTACTTTCTCTTTTTATTTTTTTATAGATGACTTCTCTTTTTTATTCAATTTTTTACTGTTTGTCTCAATCTCTTCCTTTACTGTGTCTATATATTTCATCTTGATTATTGGTTTATCCTCGGACGTAGTTCTTTTCACGACTTTGATATCAACGTCTCCACATTGAATAGAAAACAGGTGATGTGTATTTGTTTTTGCAATTTTCACTCTCTCATGTTCTGGCGTAGATTGTCCTGAGTTTAGTTTTCTTTCGAGTCCATCTTGAATGGTCAAGCAACTCATTTTTTTATCTTCTATATCTTTCAGTTTGAGCTCTTTAACTTGTTGTTTTCATTTGACTATTTCTTTATTATGCTTTTCTTCTTGCTCTTTGTTTGCCTGTTTGAGTTCCTTTAACTCTTTCAAGAGATTTGTTATTCTTAGTTTTTTAGTTCTTAGTTTCTCTTGGACATTTTCCTTTTTTTTCTTTTGCTTATTTAGTTTTACTTCTAATGCTTCAATGGTTTTGTTGGCATTAAGTAGGTTGTCACAAAGCTCAGTCCCTTCCTTTCTTAAATTTATTCTGTCCTGCCTTAAGCCATTTTCAATTTCACTTTTTTTTTCTAAGTTCGGCTTTTAACCTTTCTATTTCAGTTCCCAAATATTCCATCGCCCCTTTCACGCTAGAATCATTAAATGATTGTACAGCTTCCTATATGAGTTTTTTTTGTAAAAGTTCTACTAACTCCTTTTCTTAGAGAGTTTCTTTCCCTTCATGTGTAACGTTTGAAAGATTTTTCTCATTATCAATTACTATAACTTTTGTTGCATCCTTTTCTTTAATAACCTCTTTTTGTTTGACCATTTCCTAGACATTTTTTTTTTGTCGAGGACGTTTTTTGGGTGCAGTGTCTGAAGTTGGGTAGAAGTTTTAGCCTAGCAAAAGTAAGTACAAACTACAAGTGCTCATTTAGATTATTAAAAGAAAAAACGAAGTTAGGGAAGAGTAGTATAACAAGTACAGTAACCTCTCGATTATTTACGCACATTGTGTCCACAAAAAAAGTGCGTAAAGATACGAGATTTCGTAAAGATACGAGAGATATCAAATATACTTACTATAATGGCTGTTTTTTGATATAGCTTCTAGTTAAAAGCAGGCTGGTACTTAACTACTTTTAACAATTTTTTCACTTAATTTATTAATATGAAAACAAAAGGTAAAACTATACATCTATTAAAAAAAAGATTTAAATTTATAAAAAATGATAATGCTTGTAAAATAATTTAAATAATTTTAATAAGAAGAAGATCTTATCTTAATCGTTATTTATATATGACTTATTTGATACTTAACATTTATACCTATTATACTCCGCAATTTCAATTTTTAATTAAGCTTTTGTTTACAATTAAGAAATGGTGTGATGTCTATATTAAAATCTGTTTCTATAGTCTTTACAAAAATATGCATTTGGTGCTGTAATGAATTTCTTCTTTTGAACAAATTATGTATGATTAAAGAAAAATGTTTAATTATTGTTTTTATTTTACTACAAATTTGCTAATTTTGCCCACATAAGGATAAACTTAAATTTAGTCTCCTATTGTTAACGAAATTTCTAATATACTGATGTATAACTAAATGTTCATCAACGATTCAAGGAACATAAGTTAACAAAGTCTAAAGATATAGAGAGATGAATAGCATTTAAAAACATATTTTAAATTAAAAATATACAATAAACCTAAGTTGAGCAATACTAAAAAAAATTATAATTTTTATTTTTTGAACTTTAAGAATTCTAAAATGCGTAACTAAACGAGAGTGCGTAACGTCACGAGTGCGTAAAGATGCGAGAGGTTACTGTAGTAGCTTCTACTTGTTTCAAAAGCTAGAACGAGAAAATAACTTCAAATATTTTAGCACTCAGAAGATAAAAACAAATCGATTAAGTAAGGTAGGAAGGGTATTATAACAAGTAGTAGTTTACTACTTGTTTCAAGAAGTACAATGAAGGAGTCAAAGATAAGTTAAGTGGAAATTACATCAAAGGAGTCAAAGTTTTTAGTGGAAAATTACAGAAAGACTTGTACGTGACGTAGTAAGTAGAGAAGAGAGTAAAAAAATAAATAAGTTTTTCTTAGTGTGTTAAAAGGATGTTTGGGCTGTTGTGCGGATGTTGTTGACGGATCGGGCAAAGGGAATAGAAGCACAGCAAAGGATAGTAGAATTGCTTGAGTTTTGTAAATCGTAACCAGCGTACAGCCACTAAGCTTAAGAAAACCTCGAGTCAGTTGTGGTAGAACTTCATCACGTTACTTTATCACATTGTCGTGTTTTGTTTTTAAATGTATATGAAATCACTATTCACTTAAAGTTGTTCTCTAGACATTAGATCATAAGTAAGCTCAATACATTAAAGTTATCGATCGTTCCATTAGAACGTTTTTATAATATTATATATATATATAATCCAACTAAGATTTCATGTCGTCCAAACGCTTATCGATGGACGACATAAAACGCATGACGCGGTCGCAAACTAAGGCGAAAAGCCAAAATAAGCAATTACCTAACCTAACTACGACCGAGCCATGTAACCGTCATTAAATACGATGTTGTTAGGTTGGTTTAGCTGCTTTTAAATAAGATAACAAGAAACGGTTATTTAAAGTATTACAGACGTTCAGATGGAACGCAGGCTTAATTTGATATGCTAGTACTTACCATGAAAATAATAATATAAAAACTAGTTATTAGTGCACGTGATTTTGATACAACATTAATAAACACATCGTGAAATAAGTGAAAGAAAAGAAATTAAAACCAATGACTTCTGATAAGAGCCCAGTAGGCAAATATACTAACTACTAAACATTTTGTTGAAATGTACAGAAAGTAGACTGGACGATCAAGTATTCTATCCACATTCTATCAATAAAACCCTTCTCGATTGTTCATCATACGATTCGCAATCCTATCGTCAACACGTCGTTTTGTGCGTTCTATCCCCCGGTAGTAATACGCCGACTCGCGTCTCTCCCGTCACTAATCCGAGACGAATAAGTTGATATGGAAGATGTGTGGAGACGAATAAGTTGACATGGAAGATGTGTGGAGACGAATTAGTTGATATGGAAGATGATGTGTGGACGAATAAGTTGATATGGAAGATGATGGGTGGAGACGAAGAAGTTGACGAGGAATTCACAAAAAAAAAACTTACATTGAGTTTTTTGCATCAAAAAATGAAGAAAAACAATATTTAGGTTTTGTTATAAGTTTTTTATGTAATTTTTTTAATTACTTAACTTTAAATAACATTCAATTTTCAAAGTAACATAAACATCAGTTTTTTAAAGATTTAATTAGCTTAAAATAACATTTTTAATTCTACATACACTTTTACTTACATAACTCCTGCTCTGCAAACAGGCAAATAAGAAAAAATTAATTGTAATATGTATGTTAAACAATGATTGTCTATGTTTATAGTTTTTGTAACACCAAACTAATTCTCACAAATTATGAATTACTGAATCAATTAATTAGTTTTACTTTAGAAAATGTTTTGTTATGATTTGTAATTTTTTGGCTTTTTTTTTAATCCATTACTCACTAATATTTTTCTATTTACTTGTTTTTTTATCTTTTTTCTTTTTTTTATTCTACCAATGGTTTTGGAAGGAGTTTATTGGTACAGGTACTAAATGATAGACGTAAATGATTATTGATACATTAAAAGGTTATGTTGATATAACAATCTTAGGTATAAAAATGTTGATAGAAACTGATACTAGACAGAAATAGAATTTTAAAAAAAATCTTAAAATGAAGACAAAATAGAGAGGTAAGGTCAGAGACTAGATTTAGAAAACAACAACAACGTAATTGATGACGGTTACAAAGGTAGCACTCAGATCTGAAATTGTTTAATTTATTATTGGCATAAGTTTGTTTAAGTTTTTTTTTGTATTCACTTTTAACCTTATTTTACATTTAACCTTAAAAACTTAACAATCTCAGCATTCAATAAAGCTAAAATTATTGTATTTCTTTTTTTCTAAAATCTAAGTACTTTACTTTATTTTAAAAGAAGTTATAATTTAATAAGATTTTAAAAACAAGTTTAAGTCTAGTTGAAGTAAAAAGGAGGCTTGTTTTAGACCTATAATTTTATAGTATCTACGGTTAAGCTAGGTTTTTAGTAAAATTTTTAATCATGTGACTCTTATTTATAACTAATTCTTTTATTACTGGATTTATATTTAAATACTTAGAGCTTTAAAAAAACACTAAAAACTCTAGTAATACTATATCTTTTGTTCCAAAGTGTATATTTAAATCTTTAGAGTTTAAAAAAAATACTAATAATTATATAATTAGAGTGTTGCTCGAATCATTTTTTAGTATTTGAATATTTTATTTCAAATTAATTTTTTTGGTAACTGAATTTAGTTTTTATCAATTTAATTTAACTTATAAAAGTTTTTAGAAAATTTTGACTGTTTTCAGTATTTTTGAAATAAACATTTACAGCCCTTTAAAAATTAATCTTATGGATTTTTTTAGATGTAGTTGTAGCAATTATTAGTACCTCTTTACACTACTTTTCATGGTTGTTAACCAGTAAGTTAGTAGTTGTTAACTTGTATTAGATGATGCTTTCACATTTTATAAAAAATTGAGATTAACATATCCTTTTTTTTTTCGTAATTGTGTAAAGTTAAAAAACTATAATGTAATTTTTTTTATTTTGAAATAAAAATTATAACTAATATGTTTTGAAATAAATATGTTTGTTTTAAACAAAATATCGTATATTTTTAGTCATATAAAACCTCTTCAATCTTTTTGCTAGTTTTTTGTACAAGGAAAATATATTCTACCTATCTAAGTATAAATTTAAATAATGCTTATTTTTTGAAATATTTGAGCCTGAAATATATTATGAAAGATAGTATTGGCCATTGAAATACTAGTTAATATGATTGCTACTAAAAAAAACTCAAAAAACAATTGATTTGACACAAAAAATTTATAAAATATATAAAATTTTTGTCATAATCAATTTTATTAAAAAACACATTTACCTAAAGGTAAACAATATCTTATCAACTTCTTATCTTACTTATACAGCTTATAACCCTAAACTAAAAATACATCAAAAA
Source organism: Thalia democratica (assembly GCF_965202585.1). Taxonomy (NCBI): domain Eukaryota; kingdom Metazoa; phylum Chordata; class Thaliacea; order Salpida; family Salpidae; genus Thalia; species Thalia democratica. The sequence goes on along the minus strand of NW_028140809.1, from coordinate 4,151 downwards.
CATTTACTTTAAAAAAACTTAAAAGAAAATCAGAAAATCTGAAAGAAATTTCTCAAAAATCAGTGTTCATCCTGTTTTGTATTGATCAGAAGTTATACAAGAGTAGAATATAAAGAAAATAAAGGTTTAATCTTAACTTGACTACTTAATTCATATCTAATCAAACACATTTAATTTACTCCTAATGACATTTTTAATATTATTAAGTATATGGAAAATCAAAAAAGTCCTAAAATTTGATCAGGTTTGATCAGAAACTTGAAAACTGACAATAGTTTTAAAAATGTATGAGTAAAAAAAAATCACAAAAAAGTTGACATACTTAGATTCACCATAAGTCATGTAAAATGTTTGTAAAACTTTTGAACTTTATTTTTATTGTAAAAAATACAATGTTTATTAGTAGCTAAGACACCAAAAAATATTAAAATTTTTAAACTATTTATATTAAGTTAAGATCTTTCAGATAGAGCTCAATAACTGAACTTATTTGTTTTTATATTATTTATTGTATTTTTTTCTTAAATGTTTTTACTTATAATATATTTTTTGATTTTAATTCCCTGTACTTATTTAAAGTTTACTTGTTTTGTAGTATTTTTTGGTTAATTTTAATTCTCGTGTAAAAATATTGATTACATTTAAATTATTTTCCTAAGTTCTGTGATTTTTTATATTTGTTAGTTTTTTAATTTTTATTTTAAACAATATGTTCATTATTTGTCATTCTAATTTTGTATATTTTTATTTGTACTTGAACTTAAATAGTTAAAATTGGAAATTTTTTAGTTAAAATTTTACCTATAAATCAAAAACAATGCAAAATCATCAATCATCTATTATAAATTGAAAATTTTGTTACACTTTATTATAACCATTTTTAATCAAGTAGAAATATAAATTTTAAAGTGATTATGACTATACAGTTAAAATTTAATTTAAAATTTATTTTAGCTAGTAGTAAGGTTTTACGTTTTAGTAAATTTTACATCTGAAATAATCAATAAATACTATTTGAAAATTCAATTAAAAATGGTATCAAATGTACTTTTTATTTGTACCTTTAGAAAACTCAGACTGGCATTTTTTCTTCAATAAAATAAAAATTATATTATAACTAATACATAAACTATTGAAATTTCAGGTATTTTTAATAAATTTATATACAAAAATTGTGTTAAACTATTTAATGAATCAGCAGATATGTCTACTCAAACAATGCTTACACATTACAAGGTTAGTTAAAATATTATAAAATTTAAAAGTTTTAATAAACAAAAATCAAAACAAAACTTGCATAACAAGATATACATAATTTTGAGAAGATGTGGTTTTTATTTAATAAATATGTATTACATTTACAATAATTTGATCTGTTTTCTAAAGTAATCTTCTATGAATTAAATCTATAATGATGTTGAAAGTAAAGCATTTTTAAAAGTGACTATTTAAGCTTAAAAATGATGTGAAGTAATAGTTATTGATTAATATTAGGATATCAACACGAAAATGAAAGAAGACCTTGACATTTTGTATCGAGAATGGCAGGAAAAAATTGAAAGTGGGAATGTAAATTCATCGGACAATCTCTTAGCTTGTGATAAACATTTTTTTTTTCAAAATCAGTAACCAACGAAATAATTTAACGTATGAAGTATTAAAAACCGGCAAACAAAAAGTAAAAAAAGAGCTGATATCGTTGAATGAAGAGCTCGATAAGTTTATAGTTCAATTGGATGAAAATAGTTCAAATTATATCAACTTTGTTAATGAGATACTTAACAAAAAAGGATTGACCTTTAAAAGAAATGAGCAACTTGACATATTCACAGCTGATGAGTCATTTGTTGGTGGTCAGTGTGTGATATGCATGGGAGACATTGAAGTCGGTAGGAGTATTATGCTTCTTGATTGTGATGGTCAGCACACTTTCTGTCAAGTTTGTATTGAAAGATGGTTTACTAACAAAAAGACTTGTCCAATTTGTCGCCACACTTTTAAGAGATTTTCATCGCTAGGATGTTTGTATCACTTTCAGAAACAAACTTTGACTGGTTTCAGTTCTTGTAACAACTGTTATTTGAAATATTTGAGTAACAAATTTATTAAAACTGAGACCTCTTGTGTTTTTTTTTCACTATTTTATTAAGCAAAGTATGTTTAGTAAGTTTTGTAGTACACTTTGTACACTTTACACTAAAATATTCGAAGTTAAATTAAAACTTTTAAAAATTATACTTAGACTTTGTTATGTTCTCTTAGCACATTTTTTTGGAAAGGCTCAATTTTAGTTTTTATTATCTAATCAAAGATAAGGTTGGCCACTTAAATTTTTTTATACTTGTTAAGGCGTAATAAAACAAAATTAAAGTTTTGAATTAGTGTAATGTACGAACATTTCCTTATTGTTGACTTTATCTATTTTCATAAATTTTTATTGAAAAGTGTAGGACTGTTATAAAACCTATTTGATCTTGAAGTATACATAAATTTAAGCACTTTAGCTAATACGTTATATAAGCATGTATAATTCTTATGCACATATATTTATTTTTTTCAAATAAACTAGTGTAAATTGGGGGACTTATTTTAATTGGCGTTTAAGCATAAAATCTTTAAAATAAACAAAGATAATTTGTCTTAAGTACTAGAACAAAAGTTTTAGATAAATTGAATTTTAAGAAAATTGGTAGTATTTTAAACAAGATTCCAGGAGAATGTTGATGTTCCGTGCTACCAGAAAATAACAACAGACAAAGCTGGAGATAACTATAGCAAGAAATTAAACGCAAAACTAGTTACCTTCCTTTCACCTGCGGACTCAAATTGTATGGGTGCAAGTAAACCCTCTACAAAGCAAAGAAAAGCCAAGAAAATCTGGTTTTTGATCCGAATAATAAACGCAGGTTATCTGGAAATTATTTTGTGGACGATGAAGTGTCTCTAGAGAATTAACTATGGTGGTGTAAGAATCTGGAGAAGGATCCACGATGCCAAAAGTGGTATCCACAAATTTGTATAAACTCGAATTTATATCACTGATTTTTTTCAGAGGACTATTAAGCTGCTTTTTATGATAAATTACTGCGATCACCAAACTAAAGTATTAGTGTTTTTAAGCTTTAAAAGTGTTTAAATATGCATTTTCTTAAAATTGAATTATGCTTAAAAATTTGCAAAGCCAGTAGTAAACTAAGTTAATTGTAACACTTAAGTACACTAATTTTTCTTGAGTTTAATTTTGTTGATTTTAAAAACTACTAATTGTGTTTAAACTTGCAACTTATTCTTGAATAATCTTTTTTTACTTGGTGAATGTATTGTTTTATCTTTTATTTCGATAAATCGGGGAGATACGTATAAGTAATTGCCTAGATATAGTTGTAGACTTATATCAATAGTTAAACTCATTAAGATTTATTTTGATTCAGATTTAATCACTACATTAATCATTACACTACATACATTTGTCAGGGTGGCCACAAAACTTAAAATCCTTATAAAATCCCAAATTTTAAGAAATTTAAAAAAACCTGGGAAAACCTTTAATTTTGAACAAAAAGTAACCTGTAGTTTAAGACAATTTTGACATGCTAATTTGTAAACTTTAGTTTGGCACAAAAATCTATCGTATAGTAGAAAATGTTTGTCATTATGAATGTTTTTTAGTAAAAAAAAACATTTAAAGTAGCTTAACAGTATTTTATCAATGTTGTTATACTACTTAAAACAGACGATGATATAATATTTTATACAGTAAGGATTTTAGTTGAAAGTCAAATAAAACAAAAATAGAGTGTTTATGTTCCGTGCTACCAGAAAATGATAACAGACAAAGCTGGAGATAACTATAGCAAGAAATGAAACGCAAAACCAGCTACTTTCCTTTCGCCTGAGGACTAAAATTTTACAGTTGCAAGTCAATCCTCTACAAAGCTGAGTGAGGCTGTATTATGTCTCAATTTTCGTCCTAGTAATAAATATGGGTTATCTAAATAAAATTTTGTTGACGAAGGAATGTCGCCAGAGATTTAACTCTGGTCATGTAATAAGCCGGAGAAGGATCCATGACGCCAAAATGGTCTCCACAAACTTGTTTAAACTGGATTTTATATTACTGATTTTATTCAGATGAATACTTAAGCTGCTTT
>NW_028140808.1:0-13369 GCF_965202585.1 Thalia democratica | reverse complement strand
GCTCGAGTTGCCTCTGATCGAGTTACTCCTGCTCGAGTTGCCTCTGATCAAGTTACTCCAGCTCGAGTTGCCTCTGATCAAGTTACTCCTGCTTGAGTTGCCTCTGATCGAGTTACTCTTGCTCGAGTTGCCCTTGCTCGAACTATCACTGCTCGAGCTCCACGTGTCACTACCTGTATTATTGTTCTCGCGTTGTAGTTAATTTTTAGCATGATCAGGACTTATAATTCACATTTAAGAGATATATAGCTTTAATTTTTTGTTTATTTCAATGAATTGGTTCGTGATAAAGAAAATCTTAGCTAAGTTAGATGTGATCAATTCAAACCCACGACAATTCAAATCGAAAATAAAAAAATTAAGGGCCAAAACTCCAAAAACTAAATATATTTAAGAATAATAAAAAATACGCTTGTACAAGTAATTAATACCTACAGAGACCATTTTAATATTTAGCAAAATGTAATTACTTTTCAGATATTACAAAAATAAGCTTTCAATTATAAAAATTTTTTGTTTAACCTTCAATATCATAATCGTATTAAATATATCTACAACCGCTTTTTTTAGATACTTATCACTTTTTTAGGTATAAACTATTATAAGTTTTTATCAAAATTATCAATTAAAAATTTCAACCAATAAACCATAATTATACTAATTAATTGTTAAACTTATATTGCGTTTAACGTTAAACCGTAATTTTTCAAACAAAGCTAAAAAATAATGAGTAATTGGTTTTGTTTGATGTAATTTGAAATTTAATTTAATAACTAAAAAACTTAATAATATATATTTTTTTTTCATTTATTTCAGTTAACAGAAATAGTAATTCAAAATTTGAATAATGATCTTAGCAGTTAAGTTATAAGGGGAAGATGAGCTACTAAGTAAAAGAAAATTTATTGCTGTTTAAATATTGTTGATTGGAGGTTAGCATACGTACTAAATGTAAATTAGTCTTTTTTAAGATAAAAGTTGTTAATAACATATAAAAACTAAATGAATCTAAACTAAAAAAGGTGCTTTCTTGTTTAATTGTATGCTTTCTGATTTAAAATAAATAAATTTCATTTATTTGTGAATGATAATGAACTTTAAAAGTTGTCATTAATTGAAATCAACTCAAAATTTTAAATTTCATTAAAAATACAATGTTTCACTAGCTTGAACTAGTCAAACGAGATCATCAGTTGAATAAAATCTTATTCAAATAGAATTCTAACAATTCTATTCTATTAAGATTTTATTTAACTGATGATCTCGTTTGACTAGTTTCAAGCGAGTGAAAGATTGTACACTTAATAAAATTTAAAATTTTGAATCAATCTCCTTTTATTTAAGTTGTGAACTTTGATTGTCATCTTTAAAGTAAAAAGTACATATTTTTCAAAATCACTTAAAAATGTTGGTTGTCAACGATTTTTAAGATTTGAGTAATGAATTAAAATCATAGAAAAAAGTTGCAAAATTTTGCATATTTGAGAATGAGATTTTGGAGGCCAAATGACTTTTGTAAGGATTTAATAAATTCCTTCTTTTAAAGTTTAGCGAAAATTAACACTATTATTTATAGTAAAATTAATAATATAATTAAAAACCTTACTTCAGTGTTCTACTCCCCCTCTTACTCCATAATTCCCTTGATTGCTCGTCTCCATGGTATTTGTATCTCGTCCCCATGGTCTCCAAAGTATCTGTTTAAAAACTTTTTGTTTACCAAACCAAACTTATATTTTTATAAATATCTATTTTCAGTATAATATTATTATCTTAATAGCATAATAACATTGAAAAAATAATATAAAGAAAATAAATATTTCTTTTAATAATTAAAATTTTTGAGATATAAAAGTCTATTTAAATGATTGATTTTTTGTATTTAATCTTTTTTTAATATTTTATAACTCTTAATATTTTAATAATTTATGTTCAAAGTTCCAGTTTTATTCTAGCTAGTATTTTATCAAACTCCAGAATTTTGACCAAATAGTCTTAATCCAGTTTTTTCAAAGATTTCAGGATTTTTAGCAACACTGTACTTTAGCATTAAAAATTTATACTAGATATATTTATATACTGGTTCTATATTCAGTATCTTTTTAAACCACTTATTATAAAACATTCTAAATTAGGTGTAGCTGTAGTAAAGCTTATAAATAACTGGTTTAAAGATAGCATAAATATATTTAAAATAAATTTTATTCAAAGTAATAAAAATATATGCATAAAAATCAACTTTAATCACAGACAAGCGGTAATTATGTACTGAGTTGCAAAGTTTGACTAATTTACAATTATATCTAAAACATAAAATAAACACACAGTAATTAAGCACATCTTTTAACTCTGTAATTTCACAATGTATATTTTAAATTTCTATCATTTAGTTTAACAGGACTGCTGCTCTATGAGTCAAAAAAACTTTCCTGAGTGACCTTAAAATTGCCTAAATTATTCTAAGGCTTTTAAATTATTTTTAAGAAAGTTTATGCCTCTGGCTTAACCTACCTTCATTCATGTCTTAAATATCAGTCATTAGAGATATTTCATTAGCTTCACAGATTTTTACAGTGCTGTTCCTATTTTAAAAACAAACATTATTTATTAAAAGTTACAAATTTACCTGAAAATTACCTGTAAATTAATAGGGTTGTCAAAATACTTTTTGTAAATTTCTTCTAGGTCTACTGAACTACTTAAAGACTTTTTAAAAAGCATTTTTGTCCCTTTTTAGTGTTTAACTAAACTAAAAGCTTTTAGATTCGTCTAAAATAGTATAACAACATTGGAAAGATACTTTAAAGGTACTTAAAATATGTTTCTTAATAAAAAAAATGTTACAAGAATTTTTTTACTTTTTAATGTTATAGATTTTAGGTATCTAATCAAAATTTTGTTACTTTGCTTGTAAAGATAGTTCAAAATCCCAAATTTTTTAGTGACTTTTATTTGAAGTTTAAGGTTTTTTTCAAAATTAGTAACTAAAAGAAATTAACTACTTATGTTTAGGGTTGCTGCTCTTTAAGACAAAACTAACAATTTTCATCATACAGCTTAAGTTAGCCTGATGGTCTTTGAATATTTTGTTTTTATTTGAGCCACAAACCAGAATTTTTCTAAACGAGTTAAAGTAATAAATAACAACAAGATTTAAATAAAATACAATTTCTAAAAATAAAGTTTAAAGTCATAAAAATTGTCTGAGATATCCAAACAATGAGAGTCAGTCAGTGCTTTACTAAGAATTTCAAACAAGCATAATTCAGCCTGAGTTTTTCAATTTTTAAAACTAGTTACCCTAAACAGCTTGAATGTGTAGCAACCCTAGGAAGCAAACTGTAACATTATTGGGATCTTGAGTTATTAGAAGAAATAATCACAAAAATAATACATTGAGCTACAAATTTTAGACAGAAATTTTTAATACGTGATAGTATGACAAAAAAGATTAAGTAAAACAAGCAGAAAGCAGTTTAGAAGATTTTTCTCAAGTTAATTGGCTCAAGCTTGTGAGTATTTTTTAATGTACAAACTAACATTTATTGTATAACAAGTTTTGGTTAAAGAATACTAAAACTTGTTTATATGTGTATTTGAAAACCCTCATAAAAATAAACCTATTAAAATTTATTTTAATATAAAATATTTTTATTAAAATACTTTATATTCTAAACATATTAAAGATTAATTATTTAACTATCATTATTTTAATCAGTTAGTTAAACGAATTTTAAATAAAATTTTCATGTATATTAAATTTATTATAGGTGTTCTTAACAGTTTAAGTTTTCTTGACCATTTATTGTATTAACTCATATTTAAGGTAAAAGATAGTGAAAAAAAATTAGAAAGATACTGTGTTGCTTCTTTCAAAGTGTTTTCAATTAATCAAGTACTGAATGATACAAAAAAAATCTTTATGATAGAATTTCTGTATGTTATCAAAATGCTATCATTTTACTTGTAAAAATTATTTAAAATTCCAGAATTTACCATGTTTTTTTGTTCAGAATTCCAGGTTTTTAAGCAACTCTTAAATTTAAGCAAAATACAATAAACTCTACATACTTCTCACGCTGTATCATCCGCGGTCTGTTGGTTCTAACTAGAACTGCTATCTTCAGCTTTGCACTTGATTAATAAAACAAAAAATGGAGGGAGACCAGAATCTCCAGATGTTTCAAAAAAATTAATTTAAATTTGTAGTAAGAAACTAATGGCGAAATTTATAAAAACTTAAAAGAAAATGCCTAAATGAGTAAAACTAAACGATTTTTAATCATAATATTGAGCTAGAATTTCTGAAATATAACTACTTTAAATACCTTTGTCGCTAAAACAACAAAATAATATAATAGCTCTAATAATCGTCTTGAAAACAAAGCTGACCATGCCCTGCTAATAGGATTTGGTACATCATCAATTAAAGAAAAAACTACAAAGAAAACACACAGTAACTATGGCGAGATTATAAAATAAAAAGATCCAAAAATAAAATTTGAGTAAAATTATAACTAATGAAAATACTTAATCAGTTTAACTTTTGCAAATAATTAAATTACCGATTAACACTTGATTTAATTTTTATAGTAAAGAGAAACTATCTTAAATTTTTTTATTGTTTTTATTTGGTTTATTTTTATATTACTATTTTATCAGTAGTCAAGTGATTTTTTATAATAAAACCGTTTTCAATGGACAGTACATTAGTAAAGAAACAACAGTTTTTAATTGCGCCTAAAATATTTTTAGCATTTACCTACTTTTCACTATTACTTTATTTAAAGAAACTATATGAATTTTTTTATTTCTAAACTTAAATAGTACAAAACAAAAAATTAATTTTTTAACCTTAGAACACAAGCTTAATAAATTTTATTTGTAATTAAATCTTAAAACTTTTCTAAAAATCAAATCTATAAAAATTAAGTTTTAAATAAGAGAAGAAAAGCAAATGGTTTTTTTTCATAATTTTGTTTGATTTAATAATTTTGTTGGAACAGAGAAAGGGGCGCTGTGGCTGTATCTTTTAATTTTATAATAAAACTAATGCATTATGTTTAGCTTATTATAATTATGAAGTTTAGTAAAAAAACACAAGACAAGATAACAATTGATTAATTTAAGAACTAATTAGATATTTAAAAAGATTTTTTTTAAATACAAATAAACTAAAGTGAGGTTTAAAAGGAGAGTAGAATTAAACTGTTCGATTCTTTAAATTAAATTTTACTAAAAAAGTGTTTAATTTTCGTTAGAAAAATCAAGAAAACTGTATTAAATTAATATTTTAATTTTTCACCTCTTTTTTTTAACCATATAAAAGGTTAAATTATTGATAAATTTCAAAGTTTAAAGCATTTTGATTAAAACTTTGCATTTTAACGTAGAGTTCAATATATATTTTATGTGTGTATAATGTTAGATACTATGTATTTCTTTTTGTTTTTGTGGATATTTTATTTAGAAAAATACTTAATTTCGTAAAGTTTAGTAGTTTCACTTTTAAAAGAGTTTTTTGTTTTAGAGTTTAAATTTTTAATGTTAAGTTTTTTTTTCATTATTTGTTTTTTATTTTTAGCTAGTTGTAATTTTGATTAAGTTGGGTATGCAACTCGATGACCGAGAGGTCTTTTTGTATATCCAGTCCTTGTGTAACAGCATGCTCTGTTCTTTCTTCCTTTTCTCTCAAAAAATGCTTAAGTTGAGTAAAACGCGAGTTTTCGGGAGTCTAGTTTTACTTTGGTACTGATAGTATATCGTTGAAAAGGTTGTAGTCGCCTCGTACTTCTTGTCCGAAGGCGACTGTTTTTTATATTAACTTGTGAATTGTAGTAGCTTATTTGTATATTTTGTTGTCATTTTATCGCAGTGTATATTCATTTTAATACAGTTGTGTTTCTAGACTCGATTTCTTTATATACAATTAATTAAGCATTCTAACAATCTAGCTATTTAATTAAACTAAGCTTAAAAGGTAGTCTAAGTTTAGTTCGCAATTCATTAAGTCGACTTAGCTATAACATAGCTAAGTCATATCTAAACATTTAAATAACATCACCGAAATATTTATAACGCGCACGGAGTCAGATAATAACCAGCATTGCGTAAATATAAGTATTAACATCATTCGGGATAGTTAAACTTGAACCAAAAAAAAATTGAGAAATGTTTCGTTTTTGTTCAATAAATTACTCATTACTTTATGTTATTGTGTAATTTTCAAAATTTTGCTTGTTTTTTTACTGATTAAAAGCATCATCAATCTCATCTAAAATTAATTTCTATTTTATGAAACATTAAGTATAAATCTGTAAGAATTATTAGTATAGCTGCCGTTTTTTATAAATGTTGATCTATCTCACCCGAAACAAGTATTATAATAAAATATAAAAATTTTCAAATCATACTTTTGGTATGTCAACAATTTTTTGTCTTTATTACGTACTATATAAAAAACATTTATACTTCAAAAAAATCAACAAAATGTTTATGTTAAACTCATTATTGTTGCTTAAAGTACTCTGTTAACTTTTTTTGGCATATCTTTAGGTATGTAAACTATTCGTTGTGATTTTTTTTTTCTTTATCTAATTTTTATAAATAAAAACTTAATTACACTTCAAAACGTCATAAAAATTTGTGACTCTTAAGTTTATAACAATTTCCTGACGATAAACTTGGAAGTACTTTAAAGAATTATAATGAGTTTAAAACTAGCTTTGTCCTTTTTATGAGTTATAATATTTTACATAACCACTGATGCAAGGTAATAAAAGGACGCAGTAATAGATTTGCATTATTTTGTTGTTTATTGAATACTGTTCACTATAAGTAATGAATAAGTATATGATCATGATAAATCATTTGTTTTAATAGTTTTGTATATTATGTTTTTACAATTGTTCAACTAGATGCTGTCTAACGCTAAAGATATTGAATGCTTTAATAAGCTTAACGCGCAAATTTTACTTTGTTATCATTAAGCTGATTTTAATAGAGCTTTTTCTAGACATATTTAACTTGTAAGAAAAATTAAGTGTCCTGCGAAAGTCTATCTTTAATAAATCTGACGTGTTGTGTTCAAAACGCTTTCTTATCTGTTCAGCCACTATAAAAGTTTCCTATTATAAATTATTCAAAAATTATACACAAACTGAAATGTATAGGAATTTAAAAGTTATTAAAGTTTTTACTATATCATATAAAAACTAAAAAGATATTGGTTTGTCATAAAGCGTAGGAAGAATTATTTAAAATGCTTTTATCGATAAAACTAAAGTAAAAATACGCCAATAAAGAACAGTTAAAGATTTTTACCTTTTTTCATAAAAAGTGTATGTGTTTTTTAAAGCAACAGGAAAACATGAACAAATATTTGTAAACGTACAATAAACATGAATTATAATCAAGTACGGATACTGTGAATTTGCTTATGCTCGATAGTTTGCTTATGTCTTTTTAAAAAGGAAGTTTTGCTATAGATTTAGTGTAATCGTTTTTTTTTTTAAGTTAACTACTGGTGGCTTTAAAAAGTTGTATTTGTTTAAAAAATTGAAATTTTAAAGTCCGGATCAAGGCGCATCAAAATTTTTATTCAACTAGTTTAATATAATAATATTTTCGAAAACACAAAAATAAAAATTTAGTGCTTTATTTAGAGAATATTCTATCGCCTAATTTTTTTTTGTTCAAAAAGTTTGTCTTTAAACATGTTTTTTAGGCACAAAAATGTTCCTTTTTAACCTGCCGACCCCTGAGTTAGATACTTTAAGAGATAGTGAAAAAAAAATTAAAAAACTTAAAAGAAAATTATAATAAAGTTATAAAAAAAATTTAAACAATTTTAGTGTACATAGTATTAAAAATTTCAAAAAGTTTTTATAACGATAAAAAAGTACATATATAACGTTAAACAACTTACAAATGTAACAGTTGCTTTAAAAATTTTTTAATACTTTGCAGCAGAGTTGCTATTTCGAATCAATTTAATTTCCTAAAAATACCTTATTCATACATAAAAACTTTCATTGAGAATTTAGTATTCAGAATTATTCAGTTCTGGTAAGCCTACCATGCAGTACTTGGGGTGTAAAAATTAGTTTAAATTAACATCAACAACTTGTAAGTACTTGTTAAGTAGTTATATGTTGATCTAAGTTTAGTGTAGAATTGAAATTATCCTTTATAAACGTAGTCATTTTGTAAACTAAAATATTAAAATAGTTATACTTTTCTGAATGAGAAGTTTTTAGCTTTAGTTGCTAAACTATAAGAAATTATACTTTGTTGTCTAAAATAATTAACTATTGTGATAAATCATAAATAATAGTTATCTAAATATGAAATGTTAAAACTAGTTAAAATAAATTGTTTAAAAGTTTCTAAAATGCTTAAATATAGTTTAAATTTACAGTACATTCGAAACAATTAATTTTTTGTGCATAAATTTTGTTAGCAAAAATGGAAAAAAAAACTTTACGAGTGAAGAAAAACTATACATAAAATACTTTTATACACTTTTACCAACATGTTAACTAATAATTTTTTTTTGTTTATTCTTAATTCAAGCTTTAAATACTAGAAGCGGTGTATACAGAAAATATAGAATAAACAATGTTTAAAAAAGTAGCAATTATCATTAAAATCAAAAAAGTTATTAACAAGTAATAAACTACGCCATTTTTTTCAGTCTTTGCTATTTTTCCATCTTCTTTATGTGATGGGTGATCGTAAATAATTTCATTTTCTTGTGAGGTTTCTTCGTCTAAATAAAAAATTATGCTTGTCTTTATGTTCTTATAACTAAATCAAATGAGTTTTTGAAATTTACACACAATCTCCGGCTAAAATTTCTGAATTATTGAAAGATTTTAATAAATAATATCAATTTAACTCTATAAATAAGTTATAAACTGCTCCATTTTAGATTATTTCAACCAATTCAAAAAAAAGCTTATGTTTTTGTTTACAAGTATTTTAGTTTATACGTTAAGATAATTGTTATTTTGTTTTCTGTAAGTTTATTAACACTCAATATTGATCATCAGTTTTTTTTTTGACGATACAGTAGGGACATCGAAAAGGTATGTAATTTAAATCGCACGTTCTAATGTTTCAAAAGTTATGGTATAAAAGTTATTAGAAAAAAACTATAGCACTTTGGTAAACCAAGGAAAGTTAACTAACATTTTAAGACGTTAACAAGCAAACTAAGTTTCGGCCAAAGAACTCGTCAGTAATTAAATAAAAAATCTAAAAATATATGTGACAGTCATGCAAAATGTTATTTAAACATACAAGTAAAAGCAAATTTTATTTGAATTTTTTTCTTGAATCAAAAAAAAAGATTATCTTAAGGTTGAATTATAGTAAAGTTTAACTTTTACTTCAACATCTATATAACAGCAAAAATAATAATCAGAACCTACTTGCAGTACCAAAACATATATTATTTCTCCTTTAGTAATTGAGATCTCTTTTTTAATTGGTTTCCGAAAATTAAAACATATAACAAATAATATTTTAAACTGATCAAAAAAATAGTGTTATCAAACTCTATCAGCGGTTATTATTTAATAAAATCAAAATTGTTTGATATTTTACGCTTTTTTACAATAATTATGCAGCTATTAGTAATTATTTTGAAAAATAGGTTAATATTTGTCTGTTATTCTAACGTCTGTAATGTTCGCGTTTCACGTAAAGTACGTGCTTTTTTCAGAGTTAAAAGTGCGTACGTTATTGATGTATCTACTGAATACTTTTACTCGTTATGTAGGTTTCTTAACACATAAGAAAAATATATCTCACAAAACCTGTGTAACAATGCACTTTTTCAGAATCAAAAGACCAAGTGGCATTTTTATCACATCTCGCAGTTATGTTAGATACAGGAGAGCCATCAAAAAACATTTGTCCTCTTCTACAAAACAGCATTCCAATATCGTTATAATTTGAAGACTTGCTCACTACTTTGAAAGTATCGTTAACCAACTCACAATCTGTTTGGTTATTTTTAATATAGGTTACATGTTATGCATCTTATTTTACAACTATTTAAAGCAAAAGCTTATGGGAACGGGTCAAAATTTCACGAAGACAAAATTGCACAAGGTTACGAAATTCCACAAGAACAAAATTGCACGAAGATACTTTTGCACCAAGGGTCAATTTTGCACAAGAGTAAAAAAACTTAAAGATAAATTAAAAAAACAAAAATAAAAAAAGTTACTGACCGAGGGTAAGGGTTAGGTGTAACAGTGATAGTAAAATAAAAAAAAATAAAAATTAATAAGAAAAAAAATTGAAAAAATACAACTCGTGCAAAATAGTCTACTCATGCAAAAGTGTCTTCGTGCAATTTTGCCCCCTCGTTCAATTTTGACGCTCGTGCAAGCTTGACAGCTACCCAAAAATTATACAGTAGGGGTAGTTTAAAAAACCTGAAAAGGTTTGCATAGATCCTATGTCAGCAATTTTTTTTTATGTAAATTTAATTTAAAGAATTTTTTTTGGGTAAGGTGGGTAAGAGGTAATGCTGACTAAGAATTAGTGGGTTTTTGCAAAATTATTTGCAAGTTTTTCAACCTCCTATACAGTAGTACTAATTTAATGATAAACAGTAATGAAAGATATTAGTTGTAAAACTATTAAACTAAAATTAATAACATTTCTTACTTTTTAAGTCAGAATATTATTATTAGTAAATTATCAAACACATTTGTACTATAAAAGTATAATAATAATATAAAATGGTCATTTTTATTTATAGCAAACTTGCAAAAATAAAACTAACTTCTAATCGAAATATTCCCGAGTTCACAAAACTTTTTCATGTTCTTGTTGTTATTTTCATAACTTTGGCTAATAACGACTTGGTAATCATCAGCTCTTGCAAGCATATTATCATATACAATGTATATCCAAACTTTTTCATCATAGTATAAAGGACTGAGTCTGAACATACTTAGAATATCATAATCCCAATCCTGGCAATAACAGCCGGTAGGGTCACGATCGTGGCATCTGAAACTTAATGGGAAGCTGTAAACATTTCCGTTTGATTGAATTATTTGTACTTCTGTATGCACATATAAGTTGGATAACTCGGAGTTTTGAAGCATGCTTACGCATTTTATAGGAAACATAATAATTGATAAGATGTTAGAGTAGTACTTAACGGGTAAAACAGGATGATAAAAGTCTGGCTTAAATTCCAATCCATTTCCACACTTTTCTGTAATATTTATTATTTATATATTAGTTTAGTAAATTGAAATATCATACAGTTGTACAAGTAGTTTAAAAGAAAAATATTTTAAAAGACAACAATAAAACTATAAATAAATATTCAAAACCAACTAACCCTAATAGTAATAAGCTAAGTAATATGCCTAAAACATGTAATTGCCGTAAAATAAATAAAGATAGCTGCCCATTAAAAGGTAGTTGTTTAATAAAAAATGTAATTTATAAAGTTAAAGTTGAAAGTAAGGGCTCAGATAAAATTATATCGGAAGTACAGCAGGTAGTTTCAAGGATAGATATGCTAACCATAAACATACTTTTAAAAGAAAAAAAACAAAGCACGCGTTTATCGGATTATGTCTGGAGCTTTTTTCACAGGTACGGTATATTATATTAACCTTATTTTATGTATATATATATATATATATATATATATATATATTAAAGGTTTTATACAAAGTTCTGATCGATAGTGCTCGACAAATCAAATTGGAGCTTAATATTTATTTATTTAATTATATAAAAACTATAATTCAAACAGCTGTTTCACACATTGAAATGTAAAACTTCATGTGATCTTCAGTGAGTTGTAGTTTATTATAATAGTGAACAGAAATTTCGATTTTAGAATTTTTTATAGTAATTATGACGTAGTAATGGTACAGTTTATTGTACGATTAGTTGAATTTGAAATACGCTGTAAATGTTATTCTATGCTTTTTAGGAAAGTTTAAAAAGGTTATTTTGGAAAAATGTTTTAAGCTATTAGAAAAAATTTTTTAGGCTGTTGGGAAAAATGTTATAAAATGCTATAAAATACTCGTGTTTGCCGCTTCAAGTATTAAACTGGACAAAATTAAAATTCAATACTAAATTCGGCTGCAAACTTTGTAACTTAGAAAAAATAGAAATCGAAAAATCAGACAAGAACGTAACACTAAACAAGAAAAGCGAAAGACAAAACATATGCATCCATTATCAAAAATACTTTTTTAACAAAATTAAAACCAACTAAATATTAAAACAAAAATAAAATCGAAGCGGCAAACACGAGTATTTTATAGCATTTTATAACATTTTTCCCAACAGCCTAAAAAATTTTTTCTAATAGCTTAAAACATTTTTCCAAAATAACCTTTTTAAACTTTCCTAAAAAGCATAGAATAACATTTACAGCGTATTTCAAATTCAACTAATCGTACAATAAACTGTACCATTACTACGTCATAATTACTATAAAAAATTCTAAAATCGAAATTTCTGTTCACTATTATAATAAACTACAACTCACTGAAGATCACATGAAATTTTACATTTCAATGTGTGAAACAGCTGTTTGAATTATAGTTTTTATATAATTAAATAAATAAATAAATATATATATATATATATAATTTATTAAAATCGCGATTTAAAAACTCTGGTACATATGTTTCATAAAACATATGTACCATAATTTTTAAAATCGCCATTTCAATAAATTATTTAATAGCCCTTCAAGTGGGCTCAGTAGAAAGTGTTTAAGTTTAAACATTAACCTTATTTTATATATATATATATATATGATTTTTTAAAAAACACTTGGTAAAAATACCGGTACATATGTTTCATAAAGCTTTTGTGTTTCATAAAGCTTTAATCATCAGTTAGTTTAATTTAAAGTAAAAAGCACTTTACTAAACATAGATGCAAAAGTTATGCGAAAAAACAAAAAACAGTATGACGTAATATTGTGCATTACAAAAATTCAGTACAAAAATCGATATTCCATCTAACTAATCAAACAACTAAAATTTTACAAAGACAAAATTTAATGACTATAAAATACTTCAAAATTTATTGTGTTTTAAGAGGAGCTTTTTCATATGTCGACAAGACGATATGAATTCACTCCTCTTATTTAAACAACCTTCCTTTTTTAACGCATACATAACAGCTGTTGATTCTTTAAAGCACAGCCTACAAATAGGGTTATTACCATCTGCTATTGGCTGCGCTCTTTTTATCACCTCCCAAGTTAATTATAAAATAGTTATAAATAAATGTTCTAGCCAACCAAAAAATATTATAAAACAAATGCCAAAAATAATTAATCAACGTTTAAATAAAAGATTAA